>NC_090649.1:129132380-129432380 GCF_040937935.1 Hyperolius riggenbachi | reverse complement strand
AATGGAAGGCAAAAAGCCAAGGATCTATCTAGGCTAGGATGACTCCATTGCTGAAATACAAATGTAGAAATGCAAACTGACATTTGCTAAAACACATACTGGAAGTCACAATTCTTTTAGGAAAATGTTCTTTGTACGGATAAGAAAATGGGACCCTTTCAAAAAGTTACATCAGCTCTGCGTTTACAGAAAAAATAAGGAACTAAGAACACAATACCTACCGTAAAGCATGGAGGAGACTCTGTTATGTCTTATGCTGGGAACACACATTACGTTTTTCCGTTAGGCCCCGTTCACACTTGCGTTCTGGGATGCAAACGGACCAGATCCGGATCGGATCTGGACCGGATCCGATCCGTTTGCATCAGGCATGAATCAGGCTGCCATCCGGATCCGTGTGGTAAAAATAGCGAAAAAAACTATTAAAATTGTTAGGGTGTGGGAGGTCAGCAGAAGGTGCACCTGTACAATCAGGTCCTCCGCTGTTTAGGGCCTCACCTCCACGTCCGAAATACTGCCAACAGCTCCAGCACAAAGTCACTGCTGCTCCACTCCAGGAATGCTGGGCCCATGTGTCCCCATCCGAAATGGCCGCTAGAATACGCATAGGAAGTGGGGTAGAACGTCCAGTTTTGATAGCCAGTGTGTTCTGTGCTTTCCGTTCCCCATTGGTTTCTATATCCTGATGGTGCAGTCAGGCACCGGTCCGGGTGCGTGGGCCGAATGATCCGGACCCGAAAAAGCGCATGTTGGAAAAGTGTCCGGAGTCCGGATCCGATCCGGCTCCGTTCTGTACGGAACGTACGCATGTGAACGTCCGCATAGACTTTGCATTGCTATGCGGAACGTACGTTCCATTTGTACAGTATACGGTCCGGATCCGATCAGGCGGATCCGGACAGCGAGCGCTAATGTGAACCAGGCCTTAGATAGATGCGTTCAATTGATAAATTCGGTTATGTCCGATATTCCTCTCAATCGTTTTACCGCTCGATTTCTCTTAGAAGTGAATGGAAAAAGATAAGAAAAATGAGCAGAAGATAAGAGAATCGAGTGGAGAATCGCCCGGAAAAAAACGATTGAGAATTGAACAGTAAAAATGTTTCGTGTGTTTGCTGCATTAAGGTTGTTTGACACAGAGTGCTTTGTGTTTGTGTAGGTAACAATGAAATCTCCTTACTATCAAAATGTTTTGGATTTAAACATACTCTGTCTAAAGCTGGCCACTAACTGTCCAATTTCTAGCGAAAAATCGTTCGAGCGATCAGAAATTCTGATCGGATTGGTTGTAAATAATCTCCATTGGTGGACACAATCGATTATGAACGAGTGGAAAAAATGTCGCCGGAATGGATTTTCGTCGAACGAAAATTTGGATTTTCTTGGTGGTAGTGATAGATAGGAAGCAATGATTGGTTAGTTGATGGTGTAGTGAACGATTTTTCGTCCGATCAGAATTTCTGATCGCTCAAACGATTTTTCGCTAGAAATTGGACCGTTAGTGGCCAGCTTTAGTTGCAGGTCATGAATCCTCTAACAGGATAGAGCTACAGTACATCAATCCATGCCATGCATTGATAAGGACCAGAACGTCTGAAGCTGGTCATCTCAGAGTTGTCAGCAGACCACATGTACAGACCCCCTCTGACTTCATATATAAACATGATGTTACTTGCTCAGGAAAATGTAGTCAACTACTGTACAGATTGCATTGCCAGGAAGTACACTGTGCCACACTTTGCTAGGCAGTCTAGTCTGCCAGCACCTAGTAATCATTGGTACAATAGATAGGGATAAAGCAAATGAGCCCTGGTGATGAGCACTTCAGAAATAGTCTGGATCTTATTTAAAGGGGCTATACTACGAGATTTTTTTTTTTCAACTCAGAGTCAGAACACCACCACCACTAGCTTTGTACTACTCAATGCAATATAAATCTATGAGGCCTACAGACTCTTGCTGTTCAGGTTTCACCCTCACACAGTCCACATTCAAATGCCAAAAGAACAGACATTCCCAATCAATGGTTGATCATTATATTGATCTGAGACAGTGTCCTCTATTTCACTAGATTTTCATTTCTATTAAAAACATGTAATCCTGCATACATACTTTAACATGGAAAAAAGGAGACCACTTGAATTTACTACTGGTGGTATGATTTAGTGCTATTTACATATGTATTACAGCATAGTTGATTTATGTCAGTCACATAAAGAATAGTGCGCGGTATGTGCCTGGAGGGTGATGTCTCAGAATTCTTTGTAAGTCAGTTTATAAGTTGAGCCATTTCTCTTTTTTATGCTTGTTTTCTTTTTGTAATGATTATTTGTGAATGTTTTGTAGATAAAAACTTAATGAAAAGATAGCTGAAATATATGCAGCATTGAATTGCAACGGATTTGTGTGTATGCCAACATAATGAGTGGATAGCATAATGTCCTTGCACTTCTATAGGTCAGAGCACAACAGCACATGTTCTGAAGTGAGTGCGCATTTCAGATCCCTGTAGCTGTGCCATGGGGATTTGTACGTGCAATGCGACAAAATGCTGCTAGCACTCCCCCTATGCAAATTCAGAGGCAGCCTATTGCTTTCAATAGACTGCAATTCCCTTTCCAAATTTGCATACAGAAAAAATGTATAGCTGGCAAAATCCACGACTTTCTTTGTCATGGATTTTGCTGCTGGAGGAGGCAGAGCTTTCAGCTGCAGCTCTGCCTCCATGCGCGTCAATCTGCGCGTATCTCCGCCTCTCCCCTGCCCCTCTCAGTGAAGGAAGACTGAGAGGGGCGGGCGGAGGCGGCGATCCGTGCTGATAGACACGTGTATTTGCAGAGCTGCAGCCGAAAGCTCTGCCTCTCACAGAAGCGCTCCCTGCAATATGCCCCGGGAGTTTGGGGTGATTTATGGCATTGTCAGCCACGTGGATGCAGCGTTTTAGGAGGGGCAATTAGGTTAAAGTAAAAATCTTGTTTTTAGGAGACTTCAGAGTCTCTTTAAGTTCCCAAGAGCTGCTCCATGCTCTGTACACACATTGCTGCTCCATCCAAAGTCAGCTGTAGCAGGGAAAGAAAGTGGTCAGTGTTGTGAGTTGCAGGATACCTGCAGATATTCTGCTGTTTCAACTTCTGCCTGTCCCCAGACACTGTACCGGCCCTGGTCTGAGGGGGGATTCTGGGCAGCTATAATCCCCCCATGCATATGCCTGTGAAAGATATTGTGGCTGATTTCCTGTAAGAGGAACTTTTACTAGAGCTACTGTGCTGCTAATTTACTACTCATTCTGTAGGAGATCTATAATAGGTCTTTGAAATTACATTTATTAAAGTGAATAAAAAGCTCCAATAATGGGCTGCAAGCTTATGTTGCAACCTAGTGCATACATTACAGCCATAATCAAATACATAAATACTGTAGTACATACTACCGGTACTGCTAAGTTAGGCCCCATTCACATTGCAAATGTTGCCTTCCGGATTTCGGGAACGCGTGCAGGAGGCAGACACGCACGACATTAGACTGCACTGTCTAATGTTCACACTGCACGCGCGGCTGACCCATTGACTACAGTGAATGGGTATCAGCCACGCAACGCATGCAAACGGAGATGCCGTGCGTTTGTACGCATTGCATTCCGATCGCACGGCCATCTGCGTTTGGTAATATGAACGGGGCCTAATTGCAGACAAGCACGGTTCTGTTGCATCCCCTCCATGTACAAAAATGGAGTAGAATTAAAGGCAAAAGAAAAAAAAAACAAGAGCATCAGGAAAGGACTGGTTCAGATGAAAGCCAAGTTCATTTCAGCCTGAGGTGAGGACAGTATGATGGAGAGAGCAGAAAGGGTTAATGAGCGGGATTCTCTAGGCATCCCCCAAGGTTATTCTTCCCATAAACATAGGGCAGCAGAGGAGAACACTTGTGGAGGATCACTGAACTTAGCAGCACAGCTCAAGCATCCTCTGCCCCGGTGCACGTATATTCAATGTAGCCCGGGGACTGCGATTCCCATGATGCTTTGCAAAAGGTCCCACACATTCCCTGAGCTCCTCTCCAAACTTTTGATATTAACCTCTTCCCTTTCAGAGCTCTTTAAGAGACGGCATCAGCAAGGACAGGGTCAGCGCTGATTGGTAGGGGCCCCCACCTCTCATTCCGGGGGGTTGTTAGAGTATTGGGGGAGGGGACAGAATCCCCCAGTAAGTTCTGAACAGAGAATTCAGTGTCACTGTGCTGCAGGCTGCACGGGAAGATTGGACCAGAGTAGTGTAGAAAGGGAACAGTGCGAGGAAGTGACATAGGCTGCTGGAGACACTGCACTGAGGGGCTGCGCTCACAGCTGACCAGTGCTGGGAAACTCTGCCTGCCTGACTCTGCCTACACTGCCAGAAGGGCAGCACAGGACAGGCTACCGGAGGGGCAGTACTGGACAGGCTGGCACAGAGGGGCAGTGCAGGACAGACTACAAGAGGGGCAGCACAGGCTAGGCTGCCACAGGGATAGCACAAGGAAAGGCTGGCACAGAGGCCTTGCACTAAAGGCTGTTTGAGTGGCAGTGCAAGACAGGCTGGCAGAGTGGCAGTGCAGGACAGGCTGTCATAGGGGCAGTACAGGATAGGCTGTTACAGGGCTACTACAAGGAAAGGTTGGCACAGAGGCAGTGCAGACAACCAGAAGGTCAGTGCAGTCTACCAAAGGGGCAGTACAGGACAAACTGGCAAAGGGATAGTGCAGGATAGGCTGGCAGAGGGCTAGCACAAGGAAAGGCTGGCACAGAGGCATTGCAGGACAGGCTGTCATAGGGGCAGTACAGGATAGGCTGCCAGAGAGGTAGTGCAGGATAGGCTGTTACAGGGCTACTACAAGGAAAGGTTGGCACAGAGGCAGTGCAGGCAACCAGAAGGGCAGTGCAGGCTACAAGAGGGGCAGTAAAGGACAAACTAGCAAACCGATAATGCAGGATAAGCTGGCAGAGGGCTAGCACAGGGAAAGGCTGGCACAGAGGCACTGCAGGACAGACTGTCAGAGGGTAGTGCAGGGACTGGCTGCCAGGTTAGTGCAGGATAGGCTGTCACAGGGATAGTACAAGGAAAGGCTGGCACAGAGGTAGTGCAGGACAGGCTGGCAGAGGGCTAGTACAAGGAAAGACTGACACAAGGTCAGTATAGGGACAACCCGCCAGAAGCAGGGGCGTAACAATAGACCCTGCAAGGGATGTAGCGGCAGGGGGGCCCAGAAGCCACAGGGGGCCCGTCTTGAGAGACAGACAACTAAGAGCACGGAGAAAAAACTTTCCGCTCGCTGCACCATTGTTCTAATTACTGCACATGCTCAGCCCCTGATAAGGAATCATGCAAAGTTTTGCAGACAAAGATAGTCCCTATTCAGTGAGCAGCAGGCTCTTGTGTACAGCACCTAGACCCCAACCTCTCTACTCCTCCCCAAGTGCTGTGTACTGTAGTAATCCTGGAGAAGTCTGCAGTGCCATTTCTGCTCCATCAGAGATGGACAGAGCGAGTGTAATAAGCTGAGGCTAGGAGCGCACTTGTCTGTCGGTTTTTGCTATGCGTTTTCTACACACCATGTCTGTCTGAATGTGTGAAAACATGCGTTTATCACAGACACTAATGTAGTTGATAGACAAAATGCCTGCAGTCTTCACTGCTGTCTGGTCAGTTTTTATCTGCATGGGGGGAAGGGGGTTGGCAGGAGGGGGCCCCATCCAAAGATTCGCAGGGGGGCCCAGTGATTTCTAGTTACGCCCCTGGCCAGAAGGGTAGTGTACAGGCTGGCAGAGGGGGTAGGAGTTGGACTGGCTACCACTGTAGTAACTCTAGGGGTAGGTTGACTGGAGTTTTACAGAAACAAGCTAGGGTGTTTATACAGAGACAAGATAGCACAGGGAAAGTATAAGGACAAAGTAGCAGAAGGGTAGTATAGGGAGAGAGTTAGTATAAGAACTGACTGGCACATAAGTAGTATATGGAAAGAATAGAATAAGGGGGTTGGCATACAGAGCAGACTGGCTTGGCTGGTCTGATCCTATAGAGGTGTGCCACAGTGACAGGCAGCAGAGGGGTATTCTATAGAGATGTGCCACAGTGACAGGCAGCAGAGGGGCACCCTATAGAAGTGTGCCACAGTGACAGGCAGCCGAGGGGTATTCTATAGAAGTGTGCCACAGTGACAGGCAGCAGAGGGGATCCTATAGAGGTGTGCCACAGTGACAGGCAGCAGAGGGCATCCTATAGAGGTGTGCCACAGTGACAGGCAGCAGAGGGCATCCTATAGAGGTGTGCCACAGTGACAGGCAGCAGAGGGGTATCCTATAGAGGTGTGCCACAGTGACAGGCAGCAGAGGGGTATCCTATAGAGGTGTGCCACAGTGACAGGCAGCAGAGGGCATCCTATAGAGGTGTGCCACAGTGACAGGCAGCAGAGGGGTATCCTATAGAGGTGTGCCATAGTGACAGGCAGCAGAGGGGTATCCTATAGAGGTGTGCCACAGTGACAGGCAGCAGAGGGCATCCTATAGAGGCGTGCCACAGTGACAGGAAGCAGAGTGGCATCCTATAGAGGTGTACCACAGTGACAGGCAGCAGAGGGGCACCCTATAGAAGTGTGCCACAGTGACAAGCAGCAGAGGGACGCCCTTTAGAGATGTGCCACAGTGACAGGCAACAGGGGACATCCTATAGAGGTGTACCACAATGACAGGCAGCAGAGGGCATCCTATAGAAGTGTGCCACAGTGACAGGCAGCAAGAGGCATTGTATAGAGGTGTTCACAGTGACAGGCAGCAGAGGGGTATCCTATAGAGGTGTGCCACAGTGACAGGCAGCAGAGGGCATCCTATAGAGGCGTGCCACAGTGACAGGCAGCAGAGTGGCATCCTATAGAGGTGTACCACAGTGACAGGCAGCAGAGGGGCACCCTATAGAATTGTGCCACAGTGAAAGGCAGCAGAGGGACACCCTTTAGAGATATGCCACAGTGACAGGCAGCAGGGGACATCCTATAGAGGTGTACCACAATGACAGGCAGCAGAGGGCATCCTATAGAGGTATGCCACAGTTACAGGCAGCAGAGGGGCATCATATAGAAGTGTGCCACAGTGACAGGCAGCAAGGGGCATTGTATAGAGGTGTTCACAGTGACAGGCAGCAGAGGGCATCCAATAGAGGTGTGCACAGTGACAGGCAGCAGAGGGCATCCTATAGAGGTTTGACACAGTGACAGGCAGCAGAGGGCATCCTACAGAGGTTTGACACAGTGACAGGCAGCAGAGGGCATCCTATAGAGGTGTGCCACAGTGACAGGCAGCAGAGGGCATCCTATAGAGGTGTGACAGGCAGCAGAGGGCATCCTATAGAGGTGTACCACAGTGACAGGCAGCAGAGGGGCATCCTATAGATGGGTGCCACAGTGGCAGGCAGCAGGGGGCATCCTATAGAGGTGTGCCACAGTGACAGGCAGCAGGGGGCGTCCTATAGAAGTGTGCCACAGTGACAGGCAACAGAGGGCATCCTATAGAGGTTTGACACAGTGACAGGCAGTAGAGGGGCATCATATAGAAGTGTGACACAGTGACAGGCAGCAGAGGGGCATCCTGTAGAGGTTTGACACAGTGACAGGCAGCAGGGGGCATCCTATAGAGGTTTGACACAGTGACAGGCAGTAGAGGTGCATCCTATAGAAGTGTGCCACTGCCACAGTGACAGGCAGCAGAGGGGCATCATATAGAAGTGTGCCACAGTGACAGGCAGCAGAGGGCATCCTTTAGAGGTTTGACACAGTGACAGGCAGTAGAGGTGCATCCTATAGAAGTGTGCCACAGTGACAGGCAGCAGAGGGGCATCATATAGAAGTGTGCCACGGTGACAGGCAGCAGAGGGCATCCTATAGAGGTTTCACACAGTGACAGGCAGCAGGTGGAATTGCAGACAAGCACTGTTCTGTTTGCATCCTCTCCATGTACAAAAATTGAGTAGAATTAAAAGAAAAAAAACAAGAGCATCAGGAAAAGACTGGTTCAGATGAAAGCCAAGTTCATTTCAGCCTGAGGTGAGGACAGTATGATGGAGAGAGCAGAAAGGGTTAATGAGCGGGATTCTCTAGGCATCCCCCGAGGTTATTCTTCCCATAGCCATAGGGCAGCAGAGGAGAACACTTGTGGAGGATCACTGAACTAGCAGCACAGCTCAAGCATCCTCTGCCCCGGTGCACGTATATTCAATGTAGTCCTGGGACTGCGATTCCCATGATGCTTTGCAAAAGGTCCCACACATTCCTGAGCTCCTCTCCAAACTTTTGATATTAACCTCTTCCCTTTCAGAGCTCTTTAAGAGACGGCGTCAGCAAGGACAGGATCAGCGCTGATTGGTAGGGGCCCCCACCTCTCATTCCGGGGGGTTGTTAGAGTATTGGGGGAGGGGACAGAATCCCCCAGTAAGTTCTGAACAGAGAATTCAGTGTCACTGTGCTGCAGGCTGCACGGGAAGATTGGACCAGAGTAGTGTAGAGAGAGAGTAGCGAGCTACAAAGGGAACAGTGCGAGGAAGTGACATAGGCTGCTGGAGACACTGCGCTGAGGGGCTGCGCTCATAGCTAACCTGGGCAACTCTGCCTGCCTGACTCTACCTACACCACCAGAGGGGCAGCGCAGGACAAGCTGGCACAGAGGCAGTGCAGGACAGACTACTAGAGGGGCAGCACAGGCTAGACTGCCATAGGGTTGGTACAAGGAAAGGCTGGCACAGAGGCATTGCACTAAAGGCTGTCAGAGTGGCAGTGCAAGACAGGCTGTCAGAGTGGCAGTGCAGGACAGGTTGCCAGAGGGGTAGTGCAAGATAAGCTGTTGCAGGGCTACTACAAGGAAAGGTTGGCACAGAGGCTGTGCAGGCAACCAGAAGGGCAGTGCAGGCTACAAGAGGGGCAGTACAGGACAAACTGGCAAAGGGATAGTGCAGGATAGGCTGGCAGAGGGCAGTGCAGGGACTGGCTACCAGAGGTTAGTGCAGGATAGGCTGTCACAGGAATAGTACAAGGAAAGGCTGGCACAGAGGTAGTGCAGGACAGGCTGGCAGAGGGCTAGCACAAGGAAAGACTGGCACAGGGGCAGTATAGGGACAACCCCCAGAAGGGTAGTGTACAGGCTGGCAGAGGGGTAGGATTTGAACTGACTACCACTGTAGTAACTCTAGGGATAGGCTGGCTGGAGTTTTACAGAAACAAGCTAGGGGGTTTATACAGAGACAAGATAGCACAGGGAAAGTATAAGGACAAAGTAGCAGAAGGGTAGTATAGGGAGAGAGTTAGTATAAGAACTGACTGGCACATAAGTAGTATATGGAAAGAATAGAATAAGGGGGTTGGCATACAGAGCAGACTGGCTTGGCTGGTCTGATCCTATAGAGGTGTGCCACAGTGACAGGCAGCAGAGGGCATCCTATAGAGGTGTGCCACAGTGACAGGCAGCAGGGGACATTGTATAGAGATGTGCCACAGTGACAGGCATCAGAAGGGCATCCTATAGAGGTGTGTCACAGTGACAGGCAGCAGAGGGCATCCTATAGAGGTGTGCCACAGTGACAGGCAGCAGAGGTGCATCCTATAGAGGTGTGCCACAGTGACAGGCAGCAGAGGTGCATCCTATAGAGGTGTGCCACAGTGACAGGCAGCAGAGGGGCATCCTATAGAGGTGTGCCACAGTGACAGGCAGCAAGGGGCATTGTATAGAGGTGTGCCACAGTGACAGGCAGCAAGGGGCATTGTATAGAGGTGTGCCACAGTGACAGGCAGCAGAGAGGCACCCTATAGAGGTGTGCCACAGTGACAGGCAGCAAGGGGCATTGTATAGAGGTGTGCCACAGTGACAGGCAGCAAGGGGCATTGTATAGAGGTGTGCCACAGTGACAGGCAGCAGAGAGGCACCCTATAGAGGTGTGCCACAGTGACAGGCAGCAAGGGGCATTGTATAGAGGTGTGCCACAGTGACAGGCAGCAGAGGGGCACCCTATAGAGGTGTACCACAGTGATAGGGTGAATGCTTGTAAAGGCATAGACTGGAATTAGTCTGAAACACTGGTGACACAGGTATTCCAAGGGCAGCCCTGCTCAGGGTTAGTGTGGGGACATCCTAATTTAGGGGTATTTTAAGGACAGCCTTTTTTCCCAGGTGTCCTATAGGGTTAGAGCGACAGAGTGTTCCAAGGGAACTATAAATTGGATAAGCGTTGAGGGGCAGTCCAGCCACATCTCGGTGGATCATGGTGCAGGGATAGGGTTAATGAGATATAATGCAGAGAAAACCTAGGCTAGGGGGGTTGTGCACTTTGAGAGATGTTAGAGGGGATTCTGTTCACTTTGAGGCTAGATGAGTAATGCTGGAGATGGAAGGCAGGCGGACACAAATTGCATCCTTTTAAACACTTGGCAGATAGCAGGCACTCGTGAAGCTGTCACTATATACTATTAGAACTACACAGCTCCCGAAGACTATGCATGATGATGCTAGGATTGCACTATAGTATGAAAGAGAAGAGTCTCAAGTAGTAGTGGGTCAGAGTTGAATTGGGGTAGCTTGGTTGGGTTACCACCAGCTTGCTAGAAGACTTGCCTGGCTGCAGCAGGATCACCCTGACCAGGGTCGGTTTTGCCACCTCTGGGAATGGGGTCAGTGGCCCAGGTCTTGCTGTTGTGGTATGTATTTTCTGGAAGCTATGGCTATGTACCATTGTCAGACTTCTACCCCTTTGGTCCTGAAGAGGGTGACTCGGTAACCAGAAGACAAGATGATGGTGGATCAGGACTACTGCCTATCTCAAAAGCCTTTACATTCTTTGGTGACAAGCACACTGGTCTCTATGTGAGTACATTACTCAACTACATTATTATTTATGACTGTGTTGACATGAGGAGATGGATACAAGTTATTTTAACACATAACCACACAGTTTTTACACTTTTTAACCACTTATGAGAGGTTCGTGTAAAAGAGCAGGTCCGTGTATAAGAGCAGGATGCACTGAGCATTGGTAGTTTTTGTGGCATAATCAAGTTACCTTATAGATTTTTTAATTGTTTTCTCTTTGTAAGCTGAATGGGGTCAGGAGAATCACTTCATATTAATACAAATTATTGGAATGATAAAATGTGTGTGTTGAAGAAGAAGCCCTCATTTAAAATGCCCGTCTGGAACATCTCTGATCTTCCCACTTGAAATCAAGCAGATATAGGTGAAGGTGTGTGTATATACTCTCTATATAGCTGAGCAGATATAGGTGAAGGTGTGTATATACTCTGTCTATAGCTGAGCAGATATAGGGGGATGTGTGTGTGTATATACTCTGTATATAGCTGAGCAGATATAGGTGAAGGTGTGTATATACTCTCTATATAGCTGAGCAGATATAGGTGAAGGTGTGTATATACTCTGTATATAGCTGAGCAGATCTAGGTAAAGGTGTGTATATACTCTATAGCTGAGCAGATATAGGTAAAGGTGTGTATATACTCTATAGCTGAGCAGATATAGGTGAAGGTGTGTATATACTCTGTATATAGCTGAGCAGATATAGGTAAAGGTGTGTATATACTCTATAGCTGAGCAGATATAGGTGAAGGTGTGTATATACTCTGTATGTAGCTGAGCAGATATAGGTGAAGGTGTGTATATAGCTGAGCAGATATAGGTAAAGGTGTGTATATACTCTATAGCTGAGCAGATATAGGTGAAGGTGTGTATATACTCTGTATGTAGCTGAGCAGATATAGGTGAAGGTGTGTATATACTCTATAGCTGAGCAGATATAGGTGAAGGTGTGTATATACTCTCTATATAGCTGAGCAGATATAGGTGAAGGTGTGTATATACTCTCCAGGTTTATTCACACTGGCTGGATGAGGTATATGAATGTCCCTCAAAGGATTGTATACTTAGGAATAAAACTTCCTGACACACTCCAGGGACACCTGTACAAACACTCGATTCTCAGATGAGTTTATTAGGACGTGCTTACACACCGTTACTTAAACGACCAATCAAAATCCTGAAAGTTGGTTGGTTGATTTGGGCAACTTCTGCACTGATTATTTTTGCCTTTGTCTTAATAAATCAGCTTCAGTGAGCACTGCAGGCACAGCGTTAGGTCCTGTACACACTTACAAACGCAAAATGCTAGTGATTTTTAGGCGATAAAGATGTATTTTTCACTGGACTGCAATCGCTCAAAACTCTTAAAAATGCTGCATGTAGCACGTTTTGCATTTAGCACTAATCGCGAATCGCCGGTGATTGAATCGCTGGCTATCACGTTAGTGAGATCACTGCCATATAGTTAACATTGCCGAATGGGCCCTTAAGGTGGTTCACACTCAGATCGCAAAATGGAATTTTGCGGCGCTAATTTTCGGTGATTTTTAGACGATTCCGATTTCCGATTCTCATTCAGGGTAACAAGAATAGCATCTGGATCGCAGCCAAAATACTGCCTGCAGCACGTTTGCGATTTATACATTTGAGAATGGTACCATAGGTATACATTGTCACAGCTCCTTGCTGATCGCTGGCAATCAGCAAAGTGCTGAAACGCTGCTGAAAAGTGCCGCATTGTGAACCAGCCCTTAGGGCATGTGAAAGGCTAGCTGGTTCAGACGGACGTTTGTGCAGCGTTTACCGCCAGCGTTTGGAGCTTGGCATTAAACGCTCCCATTCAAGTGAATGGGAGCGTTTGTACCAAGCTTTTACGCGCGTTTACACGAACGCGGCGTTCGGGTCCCAATTTTCCCTGGCGTTCAAGGAGCCCCTGGAAGCTACATGTAGCTTCCAGGGGCGGTTAACCGCGACGGGTAATGTTCCCCTACGGGAAGAAAAAACGCGACCGCATCCGAACGCAATGCGAATGCTGCTGAAAGCCCGAACGCATTGCCGCCACGACGCCAACGAATGCGACGCCTCCAAACGTCCGTCTGAACCAGCAAGCGCAACGAAGATTGCAGCAAAAGTGGATCCGTTTTTACTTAGAGCAATAATTTAAAATCATTGCTTCAGTTGTCTGAAACTTGTTTGGTTGATTTGCTTCAGTTTTGTTTTCATGGTTTTTTTTCTTTGTTTTTAGCATCTGCCTTTGTAAGACTATGAAGAAACAATAGTTTTGTTTTCACCTTTGATGATGCTGTTAGTGATCCCACATGTTGGACCACTTACAGCTGACCTCTATTGTTCTTCTGTTGTAGTGTCCACTGAGGGGTACCTCTCACTAGTCTTTCTCTCCCTCTTCATAAAGCAGAACAGGCTGCAGAACACTGTGCCTTCTTCTGTACAGTGGTTATTCCTACAATGTTTCTAAAACGTACCCGCAACAATCTTTTTCAGGTGGCATTGATTGAAAGTGTGGACATGGCTTAAACCAGTGCTTGTAGGTGACCTACAGAGTGAAATTCACAGCACTGCAGAACATACGTGATCCATCAAACCTGGACTGAATTTTTAAATTGTCTACTATTACAAACCTCACATGCATCATATCAGAATATGTGAAACTGCTGAAAGTAAATTCGCAGTTGTGTGACCGCAGTTATATGCAGCACCGACACTGATCTTTGTCACCTAGTAGCTTTAAGGCCTATACACAAGTCAGATTTTTCCGAACGATGGGTCGTTTGAACGTCCCGACGTTCAGTCGTCCGCACGCCAAATCGGGCGTATGTACAGACTGTCGTTCGGGTGATAAGACTGGTCTTGAGCGATTCGCCTGGCGGATCCAGTTAACGTTTGCTGGATCAGTTATGGTCTCCACTGTTCTCCAACCTAACGCAATCATCCCCTATATCAGCCTTGGCTGTGTTGTGTTATAGAGGAATGCTGAACATTGCTGAATGGGGAAACAGCTTTGTATAGGGTTATATGGCTACAATGCTTTACATGTTACAATGTGAACAGTGAGTGCACTACAGACCTGCCTAGCTGGAATGAAGATGTGCTGGCCGGTTATAAGTAACGTGTCCAGGGGCTGGACTGTGTACATGGGAAATTTTTGTTCGGGTTCAGATGTTTTTGGCTTGATCTATGTGTATTTATTGGAACTACACATGCCTGAATTAATAAGATAGACATATACTACGGAGGCAGTGCTGGGTCCTTTTTGAGTTGTTGCCACTTCGTTCCTCCTTGGGGCAGGAGGTTGGTGGCCAAAGCACATGTCACCTTGGTTGGTAGGTGCTGACTTCTCCGTTGTGGCTGTTCATGTTCAGAAGTATAAATAATATTAAGTATTGGCCGTCAGTCAGACTTTAAAGGGTACCTGTAGTGAGAGGGATATGGAGGCTGACAAATAAATAATGCACATTGCCTGGCTGTCCTACTGATCATCTGCCTCTATTACTTAGTTTAAGCCATAGACCCTGAACAAGCATGAAGAGCAAATGTCTATGACAAATCTGACATTAGCTGCATGCTTGTTTCAGGTGTGTGATTTAGACCCTACTGACCTGAAAAATCATCAGGACTGCAAGGCAACTGGTATTGTTTAAAAGGAAATAAATATGGCAGCTTCCACAGGTCTCACCTCGGTTCCAGAATTGTTCTGGGGGTCCATTCTTGGCAAAAGGGGACCAGAGGTTGACGTGAGAAACCTCTAGCAGTATTCCTCAACCCTGTCCTCAAGGCCCACCAACACTGCATGTTTTGTAGAAATCCACAGGGATAGTTAATCAGCTCTGCTGAGACACTAATTTACCCACCTGTGAATGTGTGTGGTTTCCTGCAAAACATGTACTGCTGATGGGCCTTGAGGACAGGGTTGGGGAGCTCTGCTCTATAGGATCCAGAGGCTCCCCTCTTCTTAGGTAAGTATGTGTATTCATACACAAGGTTCACATCAGGTACACTTAAGGCCACTTTCACACAGGGGGCTGAAGACAGTGACTGCACCGCCTGTCAGCTGCTGGCATCCACTGGCCAGGCACTTACTAGCGCTTGGCATAAGCATTGGATAGGCGGCCACTCTATTGTATCACGTCTGAGCACGGCTACTGTGCTTAGATGCAATTTTTTTTGGTGCTGAGTAACTGTCAAATACTGACCTGTGTTGGGTTCCAAACGCTGCCAGTGTTCTCCCCAGAAATTTTTTCCAGCCGGGTGGCATGAAAAAGTAGCCGGGTGGGGGAGAATGCAGGTTCGGTGCTTCTCTGCACAACTCTGCTTACAGCATAAGAGGAGGATGAGGAGGTGAGCCGATGATAGCCGGGTGGTCACCAAAATTAGCCGGGTGGAGCACCCGGCTAAAAGAGCCTGGGGAGAACACTGCGCTGCCATTTGGTTGCATTAAATTGCAGCCGAAAGGTGCTGGGTGCCTGGCAGATGGGGGCTAAACTGCCCAACAAGTGCACAGTTTACCCATCAGTCTGAAAGAGGACTAAGGAAATCAACATGGAAGAAAGTAGTTATACTGTCCTTGGCTGTAAATTAGATATTAGCTCTCAATCACTGAACAAAATGTATCTCCTTACATTGTGTATCCTAAAGGTTTTGGCTTAGTTATCAAGGCTGTGAAAATAGAAATGATACGTAGTAACCCATAACAAGACATGTGCTGAAGCTTTTGGTAACCACGAAAAACAAGTATTGGGTTAAGATTGGGGAGCACTTAGTACAGCAACCATGTGAAAGGAATATAATGTTTTCTGTTCCGTTGCTAAAGAAAAGCATAAAAGGGAGGGAATTCATAAAGAACTAAAGTTGCATGCATATGCAAAATGACCATCGCTCACACAACAGTTTGGGACTGAGTGCTGTACAGACGCATTGCTAAGCCACAGTCTAGGGTCATGTTCTGTTGCTATGGAGGGTATAGGAGGGACAACAAACAGTGTACAACACAACAGCTTCAAATGACTGGGGTAAGAAACGGAATGATGTATTGGACCAAGATGGTCTAGCACTTCAGATCTTTTGACGATGCATCAGAACAGCTGTAAACAATCTAGATTATGGCTGTGTTTACACATAAATCCGTATATTTCTGGTTCAGTCCAGTCCTGTCAGTTTTGTATGGGTTTCTATGGTTGTGTTCACACATAAAAGGTGTGCATTTCCGGTCCAGTCAGGTAAAATTGATAGAAAACTGGTTCAAAAGTGATAGAACAGTACTGGACCGGAAATGCACAGATTTATGTGTGAACCAAACCTAAATGTATTTATCCATGTGTGAAGTTAGTAATCATCAGTAGAAATAAGATTTTATTAGCAATGCTATCTATCTATGAAGCTCTGACAGCACCTATTTAGGTGGAGACCTTAGGCAAGTCTCCCTAACACTGCTACTGCCTATAGAGCACGCCCTAGTGGCTGGAGCTCTGGCGCTTTGAGTCCACCAGGAGAAAAGCGCGGTATACCGTAAGTGTTATTTGTCTTTGTCATTTGTCTTATTTGTCTTTGTCATTATTGTTGTCTTTCAAAAGCTGAAATGTTTTGAGATTGCCTTTGGTTGATGTATTATGTAGGATGATGAGTAAGTTTGAGGTCCACCGCTGAAAGCAATAGGTTCTTCCAGGTGGGGCTGTTTCTGACCTATTTGGAACGACAGGCTTTGTAAGCTAGTATAATAGAATGACGCAACCATAGAATTACTGCATCCAATACACGTGCTATCTTCTGAATAATTGACCGAGGTATTGATAGGTTCCCAGAATATTTGGAGCACACCTTGGCACTAGAGATGGGACAGATATGCAGCACATGATAAAATGGATTCTGGCCTGGGCCATATATTGGGCTCACTATAAAACTGAGTTGTGACTGCATGCTGGGGGTACTGTATTACTATACCACACACTCCCCTAGCCATGCATTATTGGGCTACAAGCTAGAATGTCACAGTGCCACACAGCTACATGCAGACTGCAAAATTTAAATAAAAAAACCCACCAACAATTCATAGTAACTAAGCAAGCACAACAGTCACAACAGTCCAGTGATGGACAAATATTACTAATATTACTAATACAGTAATATTCATGTATTAATGACATCCAGATATTTCCAGTTACAAGTATTGATATGCAGATATTACTATGCAGATATTACTAATGACAACAAGATAGTATCAATCACAGGCAAAAAAAATACCATTAGCAGGCAGATAGTGTTTAATAGAAATTATTGGCATCCAGGTAATGATTGGTAGATACTAATTACAGGCAGGAAGTGATTGGTATATTCATGTCAGAGGCAGATATGGTCCCGAATAGCAGTGACTGCTAGGTAACAGTTAGGTACCAGGTAACAGCGTGTAACAAATAACTCTTGAGTGCTAAGCAGCAGTGGGTGCCAAGTAATTGTGGGTGCTAAGGAGCAATAGGTGCCAAACTGCATGGGATGCCATGATACAGTGGTTGCTGCATTGCTGTAGGTACCAAGCAGCAGTACATGACAAGATGAAATGGGTGACAAATAACACTGTATGTCAAACTACAGTGGTTGACTTTGTGTGTAAAGCTGCAGTGGGTGCCAAGATTTAGTAGATGGTACATAGTGGGTACCAAAATGCAGTGGGTGGCAAGTTGCATTAGGTGCCAAATTGCACTGTGTGTTAAGTAGCAATGTGTGCCAAGTAGCAGTGGGTGCTAAGTTCCAGTAGGTGCTAAGTAGATCTGGGTACCAGGAGGTGCTTCTTGCACGTGAACCCATGCATGTTCTGCAAGCATGTACAATATTCTCTGTACCAGATATCTTCTCCAGGCAGAGTCCTCCTGTCTTTTGCAGAGAAAAAAAAATCCATTTTCAGAGCAGCGCTTACTCCTTCCCTTTACTTAGGACCAATCTGTTTGTGTCCCTAATTGAGAGACTTCTCTTTCTCACAGTTCCCAGTGGTAACGTATGTAGTAAAATGACACATGCAGCATAGAAAAGACAAAACACTAAGAAATCAGCAGGTCTAGACTCTGCCTCTGCCACAGGCTTGAAATATTGTGCTGACCAGCCAGCACCGGTTTTCACTGACATTTTTAACATCGCTGACACTCTCAGTGATCCCTACCTGTTTTAAATGTGCAACTATTGTACCTATTCCTGGAAAGTTAAAACCCACATGTCTAAATGATCACCCGGACATCATTGGTCAGGAAAGTCTTTGAAAATCTGATAATGGCTTTTCTTAGATCCATCACAGTTCTCCTGCTGGACTCTGCAATTTGCCTACAGGCCTAATGCTGGGAATACACGGCTCGATTCTGAGCCATGTAGATGGATCGATCTAAAATGGATCGATCTAATAATTATGTGATAATTTTGACATGGCTAGCATTGACGGAAAACGGATTAAATTTAGTAAAATAACTAAATGACTATTCTTTTATCCCAAGGTGTATTAAGTCACCTATACACAGCTTGATAAAGGACAAAAGTCCAAAACACTAGACTGATGGTTTTTTTCTGCTTTTTTGACTAAATAAATGTAATTGAGCTTTAATACAATTGGTGATGCCGACCTTTTTGGATTTACTGGAAGTTTGGCCCCTAACGGTACTGAGGTGCAGGTCTAGGCCCACCATTCCATTATACTTGTGAGTGCTCCTTCTGTCTACAGTTTTTGGCCAATTTCTTGACTGACAGGAAACAGCAGGCCAGGCCGAGAAAACATACCTCAGACTCTGTAGTAAGTCAGTACTGGAGCCCCTCAGGGCTGTGTGCTTTTTCTTGTTTACTGTACACCATTAAAGGGACTCCGAGCACCTCTCATGGGCATGCCTTTAAGCCAGACGACTTCCAACAAAGTTGTGCTATGACCCCTCTGTTGGAGCCTCTTGCAATGGCCATGCGTGTCACTTCCTCTTCCTGCTTCATTCATTGATGCACTCCTCTAACAGAGCAGACAGGGGTGACCAGGAAGTTATAACATAGCCGAGATGGCAGCCGCGATTTTTAAATTGAAATCGCACGAAAACTATTTGATATAGAAAGATTCAGGTATCAAATGAAAGAGGAGAGCACAAGCTACAGAAAGGTATGCATCCTTAAGTACTTTGCAGCACTGATCAGAGTCTTAAAGGCATGCCCATGAGAGTCCCTTTAACTGCATCTCCACAGATACTCCTGTAAAGGTTCTGAAGTATGTAGATGACAGTAGTTCATTTCATATGAAATGGGGATGAGTTTGCATAAAGGCATGTATTGGGACAGCTTTCTTCCTAATGCAGCAGCAACACTTTGGAACTTAATGTGTTAAGACCATGGAGATGACAGTAGATATCAGGAAAACTAACCCCCAGCTCCTCCCACTGATCATAAAGGGATCTGCTGTGACCCAAGTAGAGTCAATCAAATTCCTTGGGACCCTAATTTCTAACAACCTAAAATGGAAAGCAATACTGCAGCTTTCATCAAGAAACGACAACACAGGATGTAATACAGTTGAAAATTTTTTGGCATATTACAGAAAGCAACTGTGAAGTTTTATACATTGAATCAGTTGTCACATCATCAATAGCTGTCTGGTTCAGCTCATGCTCTGTACAGGAGAAGGTGAGACTGCAGTGCATCATTCGATCAGCAGAAAGAATCATTGGCTGTAGATGGCCTTCCCTGCAGGATCTTTACACTACTAGCACGTGCAGAAAGAGAGCGACCAAAATAACATCTGGCCACTATCACCCTGTTCACTCCATCTTCTGTTTTTCAGAGTGAGATAGCGGTCAGTTGCAACAAAAACTTCCAGGAACAGCTTCTTCCCTCAGATGGTAGCCCTACTTAATGCAGAACTGCACTAATTCTGAAACTGTTATTACTTTAAAACATTTTTGCATAGAACTGGAATGATTCATCCAATTTTGCAATTATTTTAACTACTAAACTGTCCTTGATTTGTAATTATCTATACTGTTTGTCCTTTTATCATATTGTCTGTGTCTGTTAAACAGTTGCCAAGTCAAATTCCTTTTAACAGGAACCTGAAGATACATTAAAAAAATAGTTTCACTTGCCTAGGGCTTCTGCCAGCCCCCTGCAACCTCCCTGTGCCCGCACCGTCCTGGAACAATCCTCAGGTCTCCCGCCACAGCTAAGTTTCAGTATCGCGGATTTGCAAGTTGATAGCCACTGCGTCTGTGCGGCCTTGGCCATGCGCATCCTCGCTCTTGCTCACGTTGCCGCCCTGTGAATGAGCAGGAAGAGATTCCACTTCCTGCGCATGCGCAGGACAGCGAACAGAGTGAGGACGCATGCGGGCACAGTGGCTCGGCGACTGGCTTGTCAACGAAATCTAAATTTAGCCTTGGCGGGGGATTGGAGGATCGTACCAGGACAGCTCGGACACAGGGCGGCTTGCAGGGGGCTGGCAGAAACCCCAGGTTAGTGAAAGGCTAGGTTCACAGTGGTCAGTTGCATAACTCACACGTTATAATGACTGTGGGGGACATTTATCAAGAGTGTCTGAGACAAAATATTAGTAGGTTTTTAGAAATCCGTGCAGAACTGTCTCCGACATCCTAAGAAATCACTAAATAGTGCAGATTCCTTCTTAAACTGTTAAGAATAGGATGAGTTAGGAAGGTCTCTCAGGCAGTGCAGTGTGTGAGGGAAATTGCTGTTGCTGAGGTAACATCTGCTGTCAGCAGGCTCTGAGGGGGACATTTATCAAGAGTGTCTGAGACAAAATATTGGTAGTGTTTTAGAAATCTGTGCAGAACCGTCTGAGACATCTTATGAATAGTGCAGTTTCCTTCTTAAACTGTTTGGAATAGGGGGAGTTAAGAAGGTCTCTCAGACATTGCAGTGTGTGAGGGAAATTGCTGTTGCTGAGGTAACCAATACATCTGCTGTATTGCATCAATGCGCAGCACAGGAAGGGTTAAGCACAGAACAGCTTCAGAGGACACCTGGCAGCAGGGGAGAGGAGCACTTCACAAATCATGCCTAGCCTGCACTGCTGCACTATCTGTAGAACTGATATTAAGCACTTCTTAGACTGTGGCAGTTTAGGGATGGATTTTCACTTTTCTTAACTGAAGTGCAGCTCTAGAAATGCACGCTAAACTGACGCTATTAACTAGGAATTAAGTAGGTTCTTATTATCATGCAGAACAGTTTTCCTGCTGGTTAGAACAGTTTAACCTCCTGAGCGGTATGGACGAGCTCAGCTCGTCCATCACCGCCGGAGGCTGCCGCTCAGGCCCTGCTGGGCCGATTTCCCTGAAATAAAAAGCAGCACACGCAGCCGGCACTTTGCCAGCCGCGTGTGCTGCCTGATCGCCGCCGCTCTGCGGCGATCCGCCGCGAGCAGCGGCGAAAGAGGGTCCCCCCAGCCACCCGAGCCCTGCGCAGCCGGACCAATCAGTTCCGGCCAGCGCTAAGGGCTGGATCGGAGGCGGCTGACGTCAGGACGTCGGCTGACATCCATGACGTCACTCCGCTCGTCGCCATGGCGACGAGGAAAGCCAAACAAGGAAGGCTGCTCATTGCGGCCTTCCTTGTTTATTCTGGGCGCCGGAGGCGATCGGAAGAACGCCTCCGGAGCGCCCTCTAGTGGGCTTTCATGCAGCCAACTTTCAGTTGGCTGCATGAAATAGTTTTTTTTTAATTAAAAAAAAACCCTCCCGCAGCCTCCCTGGCGATCTCAATAGAACTCCGGGGAGGTTAAGAAGAAATGCTTTTATAAATCTGGCCCTGTGAACAGGCCCACAGAATTGTATGGGCAGTGAGTTGACATGCAGAAATTTTCTGCAACACAACTGACCACTGTGAACCTAGCCAAACTCTTTTTTTTTAAAAAAAAGTATCTTCAGGTTTCAGTGAAAACTTATTTAGTCAAATAAGGATGATTCTGATTCTCATATTTGTTGTATATTTCTAAGTTGATACTAGCTTGTCAGACTGGAAGATGAAAGCCTCACTTCCCCATGTTCTCCTTCACTGGTCGACTTACAATGAGTAATAATGTAAACTGCTGCAGGCTATAAATTATTCCAACTTTAATTGGCCTATTCATGCACCCTTATTTGCAAGGAGGTAAGCTGCAATGTGTTCATCACATAGATCCATTGGGACTGAGATTCCTAACTGTGCAGGAAAGGACTGTTGGGGAATATAACTTCTGTATCACATTGGTTTTCTGTTATGGTGATTTACATTCTTGACAATATAACTTTTTCCCCTCCGAGCGGTTTATAGTAAATGTATCCACCTGCAGCACACATTGCTAGGCAAAATTATATGGACTTCAGTCCCTTTACGTTGGATCTATTAGGCCTATATATACAGTGGCCATATAAGTGTCCGGAACAGCAGTCTATTCCATGCAGGTGCATCACGCTGTTGTTACATTTTCTGTGCTATAATTATACATTGTTGCTATAATTGTCTTTTATTTAGAGACCGGCTATGTTGCTGAAACTATTTAATGCTGGCACTGTGAAGATTTTGAATTGGATCACTAAATAAAGCAAACATTTTTACTACTTTGCTGTTTGCAAACTGGTGGTTGAATGAACACTTGGGGTCCCATTGATGTCTGAAAAGCAGAAACCTTAGTGCAGGGCAAGATGTGGAATGCCTCTAACGCACCCCGTTTGCTCTGCGTCAAGGGCAGGGGAATGCTTCCATTTCCCAAAATGCAGTTTCAACTAGTTGGTGGCATGTGTTGATATCTAATCACCCATGTTCAAAAAAGCAAAGGAAAAGAATGGTGCTTAAAGGGAATCTGAAGTGAAAATAAACTTATGATATAATGATTAGTATGTGTTGTACAGCTAAGAAATAAAACACTAGCAGCAGAGATACAAGTCTCATATTGTTTCCAGTACAGGAAGAGTTAAAAAAAACTTCAGTTGTTATCTATGCAGAAGTTTGTGGTCTTTTGAAGCTCTTATCTCAACTGTCTCATTGTTTCTTCTTTGTTTATGGTTTTTCTGCAGAGAAAAGTTCAAATGGTCTCTACCCTACTACCCTCTGTGAAATCATTTAGAATGCTGAGTGTAATGTGGAAACTGCCATTATTAGAGATGCATTAAAAGACAGGAGCTCTTTTTTAAAATAAGAGCTCCGCACACAAACAGCTGACAGCAGTACACATAACTGCATGTCAGCTACTCCTTTTTAGGGCTGGTTCAGAAGACCGTCTGCGGAGCGTTTACTGCCAGCGTTCGGGACTTGGCGTTAAACGCACCCATTCAAGTGAATGGCAGCGATTGTACCAGGCTTTTTCGCGAATGCTGCTTTCGCGTCCTGATTTTCCTACATGTAGCGTCCTGGGGCAGTTAACCACCATGGGTAATGTTCCCCTAGGGGAAGAAAAATGCTGACCGCATCCGAAAGCTACGCGGAGGCTGCTGAAAGCCCGAACGCGTTGCCGCCGCAACGCCACCAAATGCGACGCCACAAAAAGCTGGGCAGACTCCCGTGTGAACCAGTCCTTATTTGGTGGACACTTGCATCTGTCCAGCACTGGTGATGGTCCCTTGCATACAGAAAAGGATTAATATGAAATGGGGCCCTAGGCAAGATAGCAGTTTTTGCCCACCGCTGATGGTCACCCAGAATTGCCTTGTGGCTCTGCTTGCAGGCACATCTGAGCTGTTGGCAGCTGTCCCCAGACATGAAATGTGGCTTTTTTTTTACTAGGCAGTAGCCACACCTGGTATCAATGTGTAGTTTCAAATGCTCTCATTCGGCTGCAATTTTTTTGCAACCAACCAGAAGGCACTTACTCCAGTCAATTGGGCAGCTAAAAGGCGCATTCAATTGTAAGGTAGCATATAGCAGAGATTCTGCCAAACATATTTACATCTTGTCCTTAAAGGACACCTGAGGTGAAAATAAACGGATGAAATAAACAATTGTATCTATCTTCCCTCTCCTAAAAAATGACTTTTTTTTAAGATATTCGACAGTTTTATTTTATATTTAAATCTACTTTTTAAGTTTTTACTGTTTTATTGTTTTTGCTCAATGACACATTCATTGAAGTATGCCAGAGCTAAAATCTATGGACTATTGACCCTTTTTTATTTCTTTCCTGTTCTTATGCTGGGTACACACTATAAGATTTTATGGTCAATTTACTGTCAGATCGATTATTTCCAACATGTCCAATTTGCTTTACGATCAACGGAAAGCGTTTCGAAAATGCTCGGACATGTTGGAAATAATCGATCTGACAGTAAATCGACCATAAAATCTCATAGTGTGTACCCAGCATTAGAAGCCATTTTCTGCTAGGAAAGAGTTTTATAGTTGGAATTTCTTATCAGTGAAGGTCACACTGTAGTCTGACTCAGACAGGAACTGCCACTTACATACCTGCTATTTAACTCTTTCAGGCAGAGAAAGATAAAAAGGAACATAGCATAGTTATTTGTGTGCTGGGCACTGTGTATCTCATCATGTCACATGTCACCTCGGGTATCTTCTAAAGTGGAACTGTAGTGAATATAATCAAATTAATAAAGCTGCTTATTTTTACAATAATAATGTATCAATTATTTAGTCAGTGTTTGCCCATTGTAAAATCTTTCCTTTCCCTGATTTACATTCTGAAATTTATCACAGGTGGTGACATCTTTACCGCTAGCAGGTGCATCATTGCAGAATGTTTTATAAAGCACTATTTAAACTGTGCCTGTCAATCTGATTTGCAGCTTCAGATGTTCTAGTTGGCGACTATCTGGTAAAAACTCCTTCACTGTTGGTTTGGGAAGTGTGGTGTATCCTCACTTAGGGCCATATCCTATTCAAGGTGATAAGTAGATTGCAGATGCGAACTACTTATCACCTTGCCATCGCGCGAGGATTACCGGCAAATCCTATTGCCCATATCCTTCGCGCGATGGCCGACAGTTAGGGAGCATTACTCAGGCGAAAGCCTGAGCGATGCTCCCTATTACCGGGCGTATTACCTATGGAAAATAAAATAAAAAGCTGACATAGCCGAGAAGCTGTATGCCTTGTATGCTGAATAGTAGCAAAGTCAGATAGACCACCTGGGCGTTTGTAAAAAGCCCCTCCAGACACACCCAGCCATTTTATTGGTTCAGACAGCGGACCAATGGGGAGCCCAGGCTGCAGATTCAAAGATGCTTTGCCCGGGTTCCTTCTATGCGTACAGTAATTACAGTGTCAGGTACACTGTAATTACACGACGCATTTTGCGGCGAGAGGCGTCGGGTGATCTGCAGCGGTATGTATGCAGGGGTGCCGGTGCAGCTACATGGGGGGCTTCTACAGTGTGCAGCGACCCCACGGGGAGCTCTGGGGGTCTCCTTATTAAAGGAGACCCCCAGATGCTGCGGTGGCAACGTGCGTTAGCCAGTTTAGACCTGCTTTTTGCAGGTCTAAGCTAACGCTCATGTCTGCCGGGAAGTATCACTTCCCGGAGGCATGATAAGGGTATTTGGATAACGTGTTAAGAACTCGCTGGGTGATTATATCGCCCAAGCGAGTTCTTTTCCACCTGAGGGGGTCTAAAGTTTTATAAGATTAGGCGATGCCCCCATCGCCTAAGTTAAGAACTCACCAGTGCTTAGCACTGGCGAGTTCATCAATAGAATATGGCCCTAAGGGTGTGTCTGGAGGGGCTTTTACAAACGCCCAGGTGGTCTATCTGGCTTTGCTACTATTCAGCATACAAGGCATACAGTTTCTCGGCTATGTCAGCTTTTTATTTTCCATAGGTGACTTGAATGTCACCAAGTGGTGTGCGCAATAAGGAACATTTTACCCTTTATATTGCAGAATGTTTGTTTACTCTGTGTTCCAAAAAACTATAAAATGTATACTTGGGCCCATATGCAATAAACTTTTTGTCCTGAGTTTTCTCCTAGGTATTAATTTCATACCTTGTAAATAAAATGCCTTTTAAACCCTCAGCACACAAGACAATACTTAAAATCATTTTAAGAATTCTTTTTAGCCTACTTTTTGATACTTTATTTAATTACAAATTGCTAAAAGGTATGTCAAAGAGAAGATGAAAAATTATCTCCTAGAAGAAAACTTAGTGGAAAAAGTTAATTTGATACGGGCCCTGGTCTCCCAGAATGCTCAGGGAGGAGAATTCTGCATAGCTAAATAGCCTAGGCAGGGACACCAGTGGGAGGGCGGGGCTATATACGAATATACAGCAATATATAGCTATAGCTATCAGGGCTGTGGAGTCGGAGTCGAGGAGTTGGGACAATTTTAGGTACCTGGAGTCTGAGTCAGGAAAAAATGCACCGACTCCAACTCCTAATGAATTTAAACTGTAATTAAAATAGAAAATATGATAAATGTTCTATTTCTCAGATAATGCTTGAAAAACAGGAAAAAAACGAGAGCCAAATCTAGTGTAGTAAGTACGACCAATATGGAAAAGGTATATAAATGAGAATATACTCACAAGTGTGGGTCACCACGCAGGCGACCACTGTAATAGCAGATGGGGAGAATTATCACCTGACCACACTCAGGTATAAAAAGTCGCTCTCTATAGAAAGAAAAAAATGGGGAAACACCCCTCCACCCAGGGTGGACAAGATATGAATAAAAATGGTTAATAAAGGCGCCAAAATAGGATAAGATGGGTTAAAAACCGTTTAAAAGGAGGGGGTGGGTGGATCCACTACCCTCACTAAAAATGACCAGGCTAAATCATGACCAGACAGAGGCGCTCTAGCTTTCAATTGACCTACACTGGTGTTCTCCTACCTCAATTGCCTGATGAAGCGGGATGTGTGCCCGTGAAACGCGTTGCACTGTATTTGGAGACTAATAAATATTTTCTTGCATTATTTACGGCTTGATTTAGCCTGGTCATTTTTAGTGAGGGTAGTGGATCCACCCACCCCCTCCTTTTAAACGGTTTTTAACCCATCTTATCCTATTTTGGCGCCTCTATTAACCATTTTTATTCATTTCTCAGATAATAGTCATCATAAATAATTTATATATACAGTAATAGCTGTGCTTAGTCCACAAAAATGAAATAAACCAATCAAAAAATAGTTACTTGTGCTGCTTCAATAAAGATATACATATCTGATTGTGACTGTACAGTATATATGATGTGTACACAGGAATCTTTTATACAGTATATATACTAAATAACATCTAAGCTGTGTCACTAGTAGAGATGGTCAATGAGATAGTTATATAATTCTGCGTAGATGCTGATTTATGCAAATGTATGCATTCCCTTTGCTCATGACATCAAATAATTTGATATGTTGTTAAAATTTGGTTTGGTGACTACGAATTAAATGGTACCTGAGATGGACGAAAATAAAAGTTTTATACATACCTGGGGCTTCCTCCAGCCCCCTTCAAGCTAATCCAGTCACTGTTCTCCTCCGCCACCTGGATCTTCTGCTATGAGTCCCAGTAATTCAGCCAGTCAGCGCAGTCCGGCCGCGTGCCGCCCCTACAGCCAGGAACATTCTGCACCTGCGCAATAGTGCTGCGCAGGTGTAGTATGCTCCCGGCAGCGGAGTGTGTGCATGCGCACTACGCCTGACTGGCTCAAGTACCTGGACTCATAGCAGAAGATCCAGGTGGCGGAGGAGGACAGCGAGGGACTGATTAGCCTGAAGGAGGAAGCCCCATGTATGTATAAAACTTTAATTTCATCTATCTCAGGTTTACTTTGTTACACAGAGGTACTATACTCTACATATGCACTCCCCACAGAGCTGCAGGGAATCCACTGAGAATGCTGTGCACATTGAATACAGAGGTGTTGTCTATCACCCATAAACCTGGTTCAGATTGTGCATGAAGAATGTGTAATAGAAGAAGAATCCCCTCATTCCCCTGCAGAGTACCTGCACATCACTCTTACATGTACCCACAGTTACATTGCCTAGGGCCTGATAGATGTTCTTTGTTCCTGTCTTCGACAAGTACTCCTGCCAAGGACTAGTTTTAGTCTATGACTAAAAGTATTAGAGACAGAAGATCCGCCGGCTAGCCAGGTAACTGGTATTGTTTAAAAGGGTATAAATATGGCAGCCTCCATATCCCTCTCACTTCAGTTGTATTTTAAAATTACTAAGCGTTGATGTAACGATTGGTGTCAGCAACCAGAGAGAGAATCTGATTCTTGGCGATCTGCAGTATCCCCAAGAATACAGATATACCTGATTATTGAGGATCTGCAGAATCGTCAATAATCAAATATGTCTAACCTCTAGACACCTGAGTGTGTGAGTGTTTTGGTGCAACAGTAATCTTTGGACCACCGGGGTAGCAGGTGGTCCAATAAGTAGAGAAGACTCTACTGCAGTCAAGGACACCTGGAGAGGGAGTCCCTGACTGATAAGGAGCAGTGTCCCCTCTGTAGAGCAGGGGACCCCTGCGGGAAGGCTGGACGCCCTGAGGGGGGGTGACAGCCAGAAGGCCGGGTCGGCAACAGTGTATCAGAAATGCAAGGTGCCAAATCAGAGATCAGAAGAATAGTCAGGAAAGCTTCAGGTCATAACAGATATCAGAACAAGGCCTAGTCTGAGGTGTGAGGTCTGTGATCTCAACACCCTGGAGCTATGCTAGAGATACACACAGATGATATACAGTATCCCTAGTCTGGGGTGTGAGGGCCGTGATCTCAACACCCTGGAACTATGCTAGAGAATAACAGATGATATACAGTATTCCTTGTCTGGGGTGTGAGGGCCGTGATCTCAACACCCTGGAACTATGCTAGAGAATAACACAGATGATATACAGTATTCCTAGTCTGGGGTGTGAGGGCCGTGATCTCAACACCCTGGAACTATGCTAGAGAATAACACAGATGATAAACAGTAACTGGCTAAGTATGGATTCCCAGGTCCTCCTGGTTCCACCACCAGGAAAGATCTGACTAAGGTCTGAGTGCTAACACATAAGCATTCACAACGCCAGACAACCAGCAACTGAACAGCAGGAGATATATATAGTAAAGCGCCCTACAGCGCCGCCCAGCTCCCATCAACCAATCAGTGACTTAGCAGGAATCAGCTGACCGCCCTGATCAGCTGATCTTCCTCCTATTGATATAAAGAGCTTGTCTTGCAGCGCATGCGCTCGTAGCTCTTCATCTGTGTGCACTACTAGGTCCAGACAACCCAGACACATGTTGCTGCGGGGAAACCGCCGCACTGGATGCGGAATCCGCCGCCTTACCGTCAGAACACGCGGCGGCCCCCACACCATTCTTCCCATGTGCACCATTAGTTCCAGATAACCCAGACGCATGCTGACGCGGACAAACCGCCGCATCAGACGCGGAATCAGCCGCCTTCCTGTCAGAACACGCGGCGGCTTTTCCACTATTCATCACAGTTGACAGTTAAGTGATGCATTTCATGTTACATACTTTCAATCAACAAAATTGTAATATGCAAATTAGAGGAGTGAGAGTCAGTGGAATCCTAACCTGAGGAGTCTGAGTCGGTGGATTTTTGTACCGACTCCACAACCCTGATAGCTGTAGGAATTGTTTCTGATGCTAAAACCAGGATGATTAATGTAAAAATGGGTATCCTGACTAATGTACTACATTCCACTCTATGACAATATAGTGCCTCTTTAAAGTTCTCACAGGGATCCAGGTTCAGCATCTCTAGTACTGAAAGTTAAAAAAAAAATTCATTGCAGCAGTCCTAGTATCATCCTTATCATTTCCACACTGTTTTCCTAACTTTGCCTTGCGTCGCTCTGGTATTTAAGATAGGGCTATTTAAAAATGTTCAGGGATTTTTGGATGCCGTGAATTTGTAACAGCTGGGGAGTAATAGAACAGAGTGCCTTGTAATGTTTTTTCTTAAGAAATCCCAAATCAGTGGCTTTATGGGTCCTTGCAACATCCATAGACACACATTGTGTTATGTTCAAGTTGTGACTCAGTCACGTTCAGTTTGTGTACAGTAAAAGCGTGCTCTGGAGGGCGGATGGGTTAGCGCCATACAAAGGGCCTGTATAACATTCGCGGGGCTGAGGAGAGGTGGGTGGAGGGGTGGAAGGGCTTTGCCATCTGACCTCGTTCTAAAACAATTTACGCAGCTTGTGCAACCATGTATAAAAAACGATCTGCTCCAGCAAAAACAATTTGTTCTGATTATGCAAAGTTTTTCTTTAATCTTTTTTTTTTTACTGAAAGAAAAAAATGTGGAAATGTGACTATTTAATTCCTCAGAGTGACAGAACTGAATCCAGATGTAAATTGCTGGAAGCAGAGCATCTCTGCACTGCTGGATTAAAAACACATATACATTCTAATCTTCAAAGAAGCATATTTTCTAGCTGCACACACAAAAGGCAGAGGGAGTTCAGACTGTATATATAGCATTTGTTTACTGGCCCAGGCACACATGCTAAATTAAGTGTTAGTATATATCTCTGTTCTGGTCGTATGCTAAGGATTTACAATGCGCTTCACATTTCTTTATTCCACAGACCACAAGTGAGTCACTGCTGTCCTCTTTGTACAGTAATAACACAAAATGCATAAATGGGAATTTTTTCTGCATTTGTTTTATTAAGGCGCCAGCAAATTGCTGATTCGGTGGAATGGCTGATAATTGACTTTGTACAATGAAGTAGTTAGCTAATAGTTGGATGCTCACCGTTGATGGTTTATGGCCTGGGTGACGCTCGTTAGTGATAGAGTTTGTGTTTTGCTGTAAATGTTGTGTAGATTAGGCTTTAGCTTTTGACATTGAGAACAAAATGAGTATTCTTTGCTCTATGTGCCCTTATTATCATGACACATTCCCTGTGCTGATCTCACATAGGCAGAAAAGAACATTTTACAAAATACTCACATACTGTATATACCGCAAATATTTGAAAGAAAACGTATGCAGCTAAAAATGTTTTCTTCAAAACGTAAGCACGTAAAGGCGGCCGTTCATTGCTTTATGTATGGCCAGATCGCCAAATGGATCCTTCTCTGATTGAATCGATTTCAGCATGATGTCTATTAGAAATAATCTGGCCGCTGCCTAGCGGGTGGCCCCCAAGTGTAAATGGTCCCCTCCCCCATCATTGCACATCACCAACCCCCCCTTCCCCAGGCCCATGCCCAGTGTAAAGTCTCACCTGGCATGACTTCTGGCCTTTGTGGCCTCCTCTGGTGTTAGGCGTTACTGCAAGCGCCTGTACCACGTGGCCCAGTGTGTTACAACGGCGAGCAGGGTCTCTGAACACTGGAAGAGGCCAGGAGTCATGCGGGTGGAGATATTATTATTATTTTTAGTATTTATATAGCGCCGACATCTTCCACAGCGCTGTACAGAGTATATTGTCTCGTCACTAACTGTCCCTCGGAGGAGCTCACAATCTAGTCCCTACCATAGTTCTATGTCTATGTATGTATCGTGTAGTGTATGTATCGTAGTCTAGGGTCAATTTAGATGGAAGCCAATTAACTTATCTGTATGTTTTTGGGATGTGGGAGGAAACCGGAGTGCTCGGAGGAAACCCACCCAGACACAGGGAAACTATACAAACTCCTTGCAGATGTTGACCTGGCTGGGATACGAACCGGGGACCCAGCGCTGCAAGGCGAGAGGGCTAACCACTAAGCCATCGTGCTGACCAGATATTGATCACTGTTACCGCCACACTCCTGATTGAGTCGTTGTGACTGAGATTTTTCTGCCACTCCCGACCAACCCCTTTGACCGATCTTGGCCAGGAATCGATTGAAAGATCATCCTGTTGTAGGGCCAGTTCTCTTCAGAATCACTAAAATTATCGAATTAGAAGGTCAATCGGGCCACAATATCGACTAATGTATTGGCACCGTAACCCAAAGCTGCTGGGTTGAGGCAGATACCAACAGGATCTGTGGACAGGATTGCATTCTGCTGCTGGTCAGTTTGGAAGTGGGCAGGCACAGACTGAACTCGCTGAGATTTCAGCCTGTAGCACAGAAAGTCTGTGGTGCAAGAAGTACTGTAACTGCTGGCTGGCTGAAAGGGATTTATTTCACATCATCTAATCAAGGTGGTTCTACAAAAATAAAATGAACTCTGCCACTGAAAACCTATTAGGGTGGGTTTCCACTAACGCGAATTCGCATGCGTTCCCCGCATGCAAATTCGCATAACCAATAAAAGTGAATGAGCCTGTGCACAGCCTGTGCACAGCAGAGCCATCCGAATTCGGACACCGCACACGCCGCATGCGATTCGCATACAATGTGTTTAATAGGGAATTTGCATGGCGTTTTTTTTATGTGAATTCTCATGCGAATTTGCATACGATTTTGCATGGAATCAATGAAATAGCACACAGGCACTGCAATGGTTAAATTTGCACACAGCGTCATCCATGCGAAATCGTATGCGAATTTGCGGTAAAATTTGCTTACAACTGCATGCGATTTCTCTCCTGCATGCGAATTCGTCCACGGAGAATCCGCGGCGATTCCCCACCGCACCAGTGGAAACGCACCCTAAAGGATTAGAAAAAAAAACATTTTGCCTGGAGGTGAGCTTTAAAATGCATCTTAATTTCCAATCAGTATTTTTTTTTATTAGTAAATTAGTAAAAAACAAACAAACAAAAAAATAATAACAAAAGCAGATGTAGGTTTGTCTATTAGACTAGGAACACACTTAGCAGAAATGCTAGCATTGGGGAAAACGCAGCATTTTTGCTGCTAATGGAAGTCAATGGGCCGGATTAAAAAAAAACACATATGCGTTTTGTATGCGTTTTAAAAACGCTGGTTTTGTTGCATAGTTTTTAAAACCGCATCAAAAAAGCACATCATGAAAGTCAATAGTAACGCAATGTATTGTGTTTTGTATTTATTTTTCACGTGTTTTTCATGCGTTTTTATTGTTTTGTGATGTATTTCTGATTCCTGTTGTCTTCCTAGCGATTTGCATTAAACGCAATATAAAAACACATAGAAAATGCATGCAAACCACAAACACATTCAAATTGCTTGAAAAATGCATATGTGGGAAAAAATGCAAACGCACAAAAAATGCACTAAAAAGAAGCACACACAAAAAAAACCTCAACCTTTCACACACAGCCATGTGTGCACCAGCCTTAAAGAGACACTGAAGTCTCTTAAAAATCATTTTTTATCCCAAAATATTGTTTAACATATTATCCCTAACTAAACCACCGCACCCCCGCCGCTGTACACTATCTTAAAGAGAACCCGAGGTGGGATTTAATTATGCTAGTGGGGCACAGAGGCTGGTTGTGCACACTTAGACCAGCCTCCGTTGCCCCATGGTGTGCCTTCATGTCCCCCCTGCGCGCCGCTATACCCCCCGCAGTGCTGGCGACACGCAGCGCGTCGCCAGCACAATGTTTACCCAAGCGCTGTCATTCAGCGCCGCTCCCCCGCCTCCTCCGCATCGGCGCTACCCGCCCGTGTCACTTCCCTCCTATCAGCAGGAGGGAAGGGACACGGGCGGGTAGCGCCGATGCGGGGGAGCGGCGCTGACAGACAGCGCTTAGGTAAACATTGTGCTGGCGACACGCTGCGTGTCGACAGCACTGCGGGGGTATAGCAGCGCGCAGGGGGGACATGGTGGCACACCATGGGGCAACGGAGGCTGGTCTAAGTGTGCACAACCAGCCTCTGTGCCCCAGTAACATAATTAAATCCCACCTCGGGTTCTCTTTAAAGGGACTCCAAGCAGTGCAGAAACTATGGAAAGATGCATATCATTTTAAAGCTCTCTTTCTCCTCTTTGCAACAATATATAAACCGCCGCCCTACGCCTTTTAGTTTTCTCTATTTTCGCGATCAAAATCGCGGCCGCTGCAATTTCAATCGCGAAAATAGCGAAAATTAAAAGGCGTAGGGTGGCGGTTTATATATCATTGGAAAGAGGAGAAAGAGAGCTTTACAATGATATGCATCTTCCCATAGTTTTCTGCACTGCTCGGAGTCCTTTTAATTCCCCCAAACTCGCCCTCCCTCTCCCCTGCAAAATCCACGACTTTCTTGGTCGTGAATTTTGCTGGCCTGTGCGCTTCCGTGTGAGGCAGAGCTATGAGCCGCAGCCCTGCCTCTACATGTGACTGTCAGCACGTATCCCCACCTCTTCCCCCACCCCTCTCAGTGAAGGAAGACTGAGTGGGGCGGGGGAGAGGCGGCGATCCGGGCTGAGAGATGCGCTGAGAGGCAGAGCTGCGCCTCATAGCTCTGCCTCTCACGGAAGCGATGCCCAAATTGCCCCCCGGCGAGTTAGGGAGGATTTAGATAGTGTACAGCGGTGGGGATGCGGCGGTTTAGTTAGAGCTAATATGTTAAACAATATTTTGGGATAAAAAAAGGATTTTTAAGAGACTTCAGGGTCTCTAAATATTTTGTTTCCACTGTTCAGTTTTGCTTTAAAACACACACGCACATTCTCAGGAATATATATATATGGTCTGGTCTACTTAGTTTCATAAGTTTTGAGTTCTGCATTGCACACTATTTAATGAATGCATATACACATGAACACATAACATTTCATACATACACGTGTTGCATAGATATTTCAAAATGCTTTTCTAGAACGCTATTTACCTGCAGATTCTTTCCATGCTGAAATGAGTTGTTTCTTCCCCCATACCATAACATAAACAAGTTTACATTGAGTGGGTCAGCCCAGGATCACAATTACATCTTTCATGTGTGCCATATTGAGAGATAATGAGTGCATTCATCAAAGACAAGTGTTTTCTGTTCATTTTTCCTATATACACTGCTTGTGTGCTTAGAAGGAAAACAAAAGCTCTAAGCTGTTTTGAACATTTCTAAATAACTTTTCATGACCTACTGAGCAGAAAATTCATCTGCAACACATTTTGAACTCCGTGTAAGAAATAAATTAACAAAGGATAAAGAAAAAAAGAGCCTTTCTCCTTTAAAACGCCCATATTTACTGCACAGTATTTATTCTGCTTAATAATTACAAAAGTTTGTAGGAGGTAAATACAGGAAAAAGTATACCTTATTTTTTCGAGGTGTTACTCCATTTTAGCTCTTCTCCCTTCCCCTGTGGGACTCTACACATGTAAATTCAATCTACCGACTATTATGTGAATAGTACCTATGTGGAAAAAGGGAAAATCATATGCTGCCATGAAGGTACTCCAGGAAAGGAAAATCATGGTAGGTAAGTACACTGGAACCTTGGTGTGCGAGTATAATTAGATCCAAAAACATCCTTGTAATCCAAAGCACTCTTACAGTAGGTTCACACTTACATTAAAATCGTATCCGTGGATCCGTTTTTTGGCCTGGATCAAAAATGGTGCCACAGATACCAAGGTTAAAAATAGCAGCCCTCTTCACTCAAATTAAGAATGTATCCGCCTGCGTTCAGGGGGGTCCGTGTTCAAAACCTGAACGGATGGGCCGGATTTGCAACATTTTCACGGAGCGCTCACGGAGGGGTAGTGAAAATGAATAGTAAAACAGATCCCCCTCTACACAGGCAGCTTTGGACACAGAAACGGATCACTGCCCACTAATGATACAACCTTGTCTGTACAATCTTACCAAATCTATGCAGTAGAAGAGTAAACTGAGTTGAATATACTTTGAATGGATACTTTAGATAGTCCCTCATATTACATAGAAGTGGTAAGATTGTACGATCAAGATAGAATCATCAGTGGGCATGTTTTAGCTTCCACCTCCGTAACATCTCCAAGGTCCGCCCTTTCCTGACCTCTGTCACCACCAAACTCCTCATCCATGCCCTCATAATTTCCCGCCTTGACTACTGCAACACCCTTCTGTCTGGTCTCCCTACGACCCGAGTTGCCCCGCTGCAGTCCGTCATGAATGCTCCAGCCAGAATTATTCACTCCTCCCATCGCTGTACATCGCTCCCATCGCTGTACAACCAAGATTAGTATCATTAGTGGGCACCTTTAATTAACAATGACTGGGTGAATGATGAACAAACATTTATTTACTCAATCAAGAAGGGTATTTTAGCTAATTGCAACAGCTTTCAATAATGCTGGATTCATTCTGTAGTGATCCACAATTGGTTACCCTGGAAACTCTGTCCGGATTGACACAAACAGAACAATAGCTGAGTCAGTTGGTAGGTTGAATTCATACATTCAGGGTCCTATCGGGGGTTAATGGGCAGAGCTAATCTGGGAAATATGCTAACATGGAGGCTTTGAGGGAAAATCAGTTGACTGAGGAAGGGTCAGTGTACAAAATATATGAGAAATTTCAAAAAACTACCAATTCTATCCTTCTTCTCCTGCTAAAAGTGATTTAAATTAGTGTTTTCTCGAAGTAAAACTATGTATGCACTGTAGATTCACAGTGTAAAAATCGAAAGTATGTTCAGCTTTCCTCCAGTGTCTGAGTCTTGAGGAGACTGTTAGGCCTGGAACCCACTGAAAACCGCAAACGCAAAACGCAACCGCTAGCGTTTTGTCTGAGCGGTTTGCAAGCGGATTCATGCGCGTTTTTGGTCGTTTTTTGCAACATTGTATTTTTTTCCCCAGCGGGTGCCTAGCGTTTTGCGTTTTGCGTTTTTATCCTGATTGGTCCTGTGAATTATTTTTCATTTTGTTACAGTGTGCTTAACCGCAAAACGCTAGCAAAACCGCTCAGTTTAGGTTTTGCTGAGCGTTTCTGCTAGCGTTTCAATACTTTACATTGAAGCGCTAACGCTCCCAAAATGCTGCAGGTCCTGCGTTTGCGTTTCTGGGAAACGCAAACGCTCCTGTGGAAGTTGCCCCATCCATTAACATTAGCCCAGCGTTTTGGCAAACTGCTAGCGTATCGCAGTGCTGCCAAAACGCTGCCAAAAGCGCTCCTGTGGGTTCCAGCCCTGAGTGATAGTCTCTTCTTGTACTACTGCAGTACCTGCCATGTGGCGCCTCTACATAGAAGCGAACAGGCTGCTTCGATAGAAGCCAAGTAGCATATCTGTTTAGCAGGGCTGTGGATTCGGAGTGGGAGCAATTTTGGGTACCTGGAGTCGGAGTCGGTGGTCTATAACTGAGGAATCAGAGTTGGATAATTTTTGCAACGACTCCACGCCACAGCCCTACTGTTCGGGGATCATTCCTTAAAGCAAACCAGAAGCAAAAATAAACGTATGATATATTGAATTGTATGTGTAGTACAGCTAAGAAATATGGCATTATTAGCAAACAAATGATTCTTAGATTGTTTCCAGTGCAGGAAGAGTTAAGAAACTTCAGTTATCTATGCAAAAGAGCTTCTCTGAGCTGTCCAAGTCAACTTGGGCTGGCTACAGTGCTGTTTTCTGGAGCACTAAGAAACCATCAGAAACAGATTTAGATCAGATTTTACTGCATGAGAAGTTCAAAGGGTCATTAGCTCTGCTTGTTTTATAGTTAAAAATACAGAGTATGGTTTGTAAATTGCAAATATGACAGAATTATGCAATGTTATAAAAAAAAAAAGATATATATATATATATATATATATATATATATATATATATATATATATATATATATATATATATATATATATATATATATATATGAAAATAAAAATATGAGACGATTTTCTTTGCTACTTATGCCCTATGAATTATCCATACTACACATACAATTAATTTTACCATACGTTCTTCACTTCAGTGTCACTTTAACTGTCAGCCAAAATGATAAGAGCATGCGGGCAACAATGAACTCTTCTGTGTACCTAGTTATTAGGGATGACCAATGATATGCAAATACTTCCGAGTTGATGCAAATTGTTTATTCAAATATATGCAGCATCAAAATGGAACACTTAAAGAGACACTGAAGCGAAAAAAAATATATGATATAATGAATTGGTTGTGTACTATGAATAATTACTAGAAGATTAGCTGCAAAGAAAATATTCTCATATTTTTATTTTCAGGTATATAGTGTGTTTTCTAACATTGCATCATTCTCTAATATGTTCAGATTACACAACACTCTGCATTCAAAATGATTCTTTCAGAGCAGTCTGTGAACTAATGACCTCTCCTCTGGCAGATAAAAAGAAAACTGTTCACTTACAGTTGAGATAATAAAAGTCAGAAGACAGCCCTCTCCACGTCTTTGAAAGTCGTAGAGATTAATGGCTTTTTTGCATAGAGATAACAACTGGAGTTTCTTAACTCTTCCTGTACTGGAAACAATTGCACTGATGTATCTGATCTTAATGTTTTATTTCTTAGCTGTGCTACACATACAAATCATAATATCATAATTTTTTTTTTGCTTCAGTGTCTCTTTAATTTAAACCTGGGTTTAAATTGATTGGTCCATTTTCAAACTGCATCTCTTTGATCATCCCTACTAGTTATATTCATGACATTTCAGTTTGCAGATGGTAGAACTGTGGCCGTCGATCATCTGCAAAGTGGCAAATGGCAGATGTTTTCTGCAGAAACAGACATTGTGGCCACTGATTCAGAGGATAAAGCCAGCTGAGAGTGCTGCGATGCAGCGGTGACTGCGGTTTCTTCTTTTTTCTCTGGGAGATTATTATTATTATTATTTAGTATTTATATAGCGCCAACATATTACGCAGCGCTTTACAGTGTATATATATATCTTGTCACTAACTGTCCCTCAAAGGAGTTCACAATCTAATCCCTACCATTGCCATATATCTATATTATGTAGTGTAAGTACTGTAGTCTAGGGCCAATTTTTAGGGGGAGCCAATTAACTTATACGTATGTTTTTGGAATGTGGGAGGAAACCGGAGTGCCCGGAGGAAACCCACACAGACACGGAGAGAACATACAAACTCTTTGCAGATAGTGCCCTGGCTGGGATTCGAACCAGGGACCCAGTGCTGCAAGGCGAGAGAGCTAACCACTACGCCACCGTGTAGCCTTAGATATGCAGCATTAACTTCTGGCCAAAAGAATCCATCTCATGAGATCTGTTTTTCAGCCATGACAGATCTTTTGTGAGAAACAAAAAAACATTTGTTCAGCATATGATTGGTGCTTCAGCTAACCAAAATATTGTGTCTGTGGGAAATGTTCCTAATCGGTGAGATGTGTGTTGCTAACAGGGATCATCCTTATTGTAAGTGAGGAAAGTGCAGGGCTTAGGATTTCTCTGCTGAACTGCAGTGTGGGATCATCTGCTGATCATAGGGGCAGCTTTACTGGCAAACAGCACACAGATGAACGTCAGATATTCAAAGCTGGAACAGAAACATTTTTAAACTTTCAAAATGGGCATGACTTTGTAGGGTCATTACTGTAGATCAGCTGTGTCCAAACTTTTTAGACCAAGGCCCGCATTATCATTCTTGAGACTGCTAGGAGGTAACTAGGAGGTAACTAGTGAAAATAAACATGGTGTTTGCTGATTGCCCCTAGGTACTCTATGCCTATTATACAGGTAGTACCGGGTTTACAAACAAGCTAGGGATTGTATTTTTGTTCTTAAGCTATACCTGGCTACACTGGGGGCACCTATACCTGGCTATCTATACTGGGGGCACCTATATCTGGCTATCTATTCTGGGGCAACAATACATGGCTATGTATACTGGGGGCACCTATACCTGACTATCTATAGTGTGGGGGCACCTATATCTTGCTACCTATACAGGGGGCACCTATATCTGGCTGCCTATACTGTTAGTATGTTGTTGTTTTTAATATCCTACCTGGCCTGCCTTTCCAATTTTGATTTTGAGAGGGGCGGGGGGGCATCCAAGTTGCTTGTTGTTCAGGCCTCATTCAAAGTGTAGATAAAGTTCATCTCTTAAGTTAGTATAGACTGAGTATGTGTAAGATATGGCATATGTGTGAGACCTTTACATGTCAGCCACAACTATTTATACAGTAGGATTGGCTGCAATAAGACCACAGGCTTGGAAATGAAGTACAAAGGTGATGATGGGGTGAGTGTGTGTGGCTTATCCAAAGCAGCCGTCCTCCAAGTCTACGGTGTGAAATGAGGTTTCATACATGTATATAGATGTTTGTTTCTTACGCTGTACAGGGCTGTGGAAGATGATGGTGCTGTAAATCATTAATAATTAAAATAGGGTCAAAGCTTCCTTAATTGTTCCAGATCTTGTGAATTAATTACTACTGCAGGAAGAGGAACCTAAACTGAGTTGGCGCATAGTACTATAGTACTACATAGTAATATAGTACATAGTAATATTTCAGATTAGAAAATGAATGCAACTTGGGCTTTCAGTTAGCTTTGGAAATTCATAGCTCAATATAGACTACCTTAAAATAAACTGTCAGGAACCGGCCCGCGGCACGCCTGCGTATACGGTTCCCGACTGCGGGTTTGACCCGACTGAAAGGGGAAGCAGCCTTAGTCAAGCTAAAACAAGGCTGGGACCCCTCAGAACACCTCTCACTGCCACCACTAGCGGTTCGCTAGACACTTCCACTCTGCTGTTGAGTCCTCAGCGCGCACTCCGCGTTTTCGTATTCGGGTCAGCTTTGCGCTTAGGCCAAATACGGGAACGCCACGCACCCACACACACACACAGTTGCAATCTTACACTGTCGTGAAGCAAAGACCCACTAACAGTCGTTTCGAACGATACTGTTAGCCACTCTGCTGTCGCTACTCGCACTGGCGTTGTTCGTACATTGGGTCAGCTGCGCGCTTAGGCCAACGTATGACAAACGCCCCCACACACAATGCAATTACAATTTCATACGGTAGTGTTGCTCAAGCGTACAATTAGGCATGAAACTTATACACGGTTACACTTCAGTCTCTTCTAGGCTATGAGTGTTAGTTTAGTACGGCAGAAGTCAAGCTTATTAAATAATAATTTAATATTCCAGAAAAACATAGAACAGTGCAGAACTTAATATATACAAAAAGATTACAAAAAACAAAGTAAAAATAGTTACAAGATAAAAGTTACAAAGGTAACACACAAAGCGATTTTGCTTACCAAAATAAAGGGATCCAGATAGAAGAATCGTGGACTTTTGTGTGGACGGACACAGTTCTGGCTAGACCAGGAGTCCACTAGCTTAGGCTGGGAGTCCAGCCGCCGCCACCGTCAGAAGAGAACTGACTTCAGCTATCTGTCCCCTGCTTTTTATAATGCAATATTTGCCTTGAGGCTGCCAGCCTGTTTGGACGGGGGGGGGGGGGGGGACTAGATTTAATAACATCCTCAGACATAATTTGATTTCCCAGAGATCTGACATCCACATGTGAACAGTGTCCTATAGCACACACACAACAAAAGACTTCGTTAACCCCCAATCTCCCCAGGTTACAGGTGACAATTGATTAAGGCTTTCACATTGCAGCAAGATGTCCTGTGTGATTGGCTTCAAAGCCTACTGCAGCCGATCCAGGTTACAATTGCTCCCAAACACAATACCCCTCTGAGACATTATTCAGACAACATGGTCTGACCACCTGTATAAGCTTCACAGCAACTGTCTAATTAAGGGTTTCCTAATTAGAAGCAGACAATGATAGGTAATTTACATTTTATACGGAATTCCCGGAAGCTAGTTGCCAATACCTTCAAGCCATACTGGTTGACATCCACCTCTGAAAGATACACAGCAGACATAAAAATGATAGAATATGTCAATATGTATTCCTAACATCATAAGCACCCCAATATATCTCCACATAAACCTGTAGGGAAAAAAGTGCATCGGGGGGGGGGGGGTACTTACTTTGAGAGGGGGAATCCCCAGGATCCTAATGAGACTTCCCCCGTCCTCCTGCACAGTCTCATTCCAGCGCTGGTTTCCCTGAAGCAACACAGACCATAATATTTACCTTCGGCGGTGCACAAAGGGGCACTAGTGGCCTCCTGCTCGGTCTCCAACGGTAATAGCCAAGTAGCCAAGCCTATTCGGGTCCCGCTTTACTGCACAGTCGCGAACCGTCTGCACCCATGCAGTAGAGCAGACCCAGTCTGGCTCAGCTGTTTCCACCAGAACCCATTGGAAAGCTGCTACTGTGCCTGCTTACTGCTGACAAGCCCATGTGGGTGGATCTTTGGGGGTCCAAACATGAATCCCCTCTTGTGAGGAGAACAGGAGAAGCCTCTTTAGATCCAGAGGCTTCCCCCTCCCGAGGTAAGTAGCCCCTAGTAGGAGCACTTTTTCCCTCCAGGTACACTTTAAATGTAAAGAAAATTTTTAATGCAATGATATTGCAAAAACATTTGTGCAGTCTTGGTACACATTAATAGTTTGTTTTTAACAAGAGGGACATTTCTCTTTAAGATGTAACCTTTACTTAAAACCATCCTTGTACAGTAGTTAGTATGTAACATTGCAGAAAGATTTCAGCATGTTTTTCTTCTACGAGGAAGTGGGTTTGGAGCTTTTAGATATTCCTTACATGTGAAACAGATCAGCACAAACACTGTTATAAATTTATTGCTTTGACCTAATTAGACATTGCACCAATGTCACTCTGATGCAGTTTTCAAGCCGTTTTACATTAATTATCTATTTATATTCTTCACAGCAGCCACAGGAAACAAACATATTTGTGCTCAGTCTTTAAAGTGGTCTTTCCTGTTAAATATATATTTCACATGAATCAGCAAAGCGCTCAGCATTATTGCCAAATAACATTTTTATTAAAGTGACCGTGCTGTGGGTTCCTGAATCTGAATCCACTGTAACATTCCGAAACAGAAATGTTTTTTAAAAGCACAGATGTTGTTTTGTGCCCTGATAATCTTTTTTTTCCTTTTTCTGTTTTATGTAGCTACATGAAAGCTAGTGTGAAATGACTGCAACCCGCCCTGTTTTCTGACAGCCACATGCTTTCTCCTCGCCTTCTCCCTCCTGATAATTCATGCTGTCTTCTCTCCTTGAGTTCAGACACCTAGACAGCATGAGTCATTGGAAGAGAGGAGGGAAAAAGGAATCACATGGCAATCAGCAAGCTTAGCTGTGACTTGAGTAGTACAGTTTTGATTGCAGTTCCAAGTGACTGGATCGATATTTGGGTTTAGAAACAGCAGCAGCACTTTAATGGAGCACTTGTGTATTTTGCTAAAATAACAGATTGATATGCAGAAATCCACTGCAGGGTTACATAAAGAGAGCCCGAGGTGGGCTTAAAAAAATAAAAAATAAAAAAAAGCAGGCTACCTTATCCAGGAGGCTGAGCGGATCAGGTAGCCGAAAAAACGCAGCTCCCCGCCGCTCCTGTAGGCCGCACTTTTACTTTCCTGAGCTATAGGTCAAGACACTGCAAGGAGAGACTGTGTGTCTCTCGCAGTGTGCAGGGAGGTGGGGGAGTGGCAGGGAGTGTGGCCAGGGAGAGAGAGCTGCCCAATGGCAGCTCTGGAAATCCTGCAGGAATGCACCTGGCGGGAGTTTTGAACAGGGAATCCCTCTCCCTGTGTTTACCTCCAAGATAGCAACAAATATTATCGCTTATCTCGGGGGGCTATAGAGCGGTGGTGGTGGTGGTGGTGGGGGGGGGGGGGGGGTTAGAGAGCGGCGGTGTGGGGACACAGAGGCATGTCATGAGGCAGAGAACATGGCTCTGTGTCCAATCTGTCCACCTCAGGTTCTTTTTAAATAAACAGTAATAAAGTACCTGTTTCTTAAAGAGATACACCACTTATTTTGTATTATGCATTTTACTGTGCAGTAGTCCATTCACATTACAGCCTTCCAACTAAAGGACCTTCAGTTTCTATCCCTGTAAATCTATGTGCACACATGCGATAACCGTTGTCCGAAACAGGCAATAACGATCGTTTCAGCTAATGATCGTTATGTGTATAGAATGGCCACCAATCAAAATTTGCTTGGGCATCATTAATGATGCATCCTGTCCGATCCTTAACGACCCCCAATGCCCGAGCATGACCGATCCCAATGCTTTTTTCAAGCCCTGGCGTTTTATTGAAGCTGCTACGTCATTTGACGATCATCGTCCGTCCATCCCTCTTCATAGCTACAGAACACATTGCTGGCCTCAAGGCTAAGTATATGTCAGTACAGCATTGTTCCCTGAATTGTCGACTGAAGGATCATTTCCCAATCCCTGATGGGCGACAGTTCTTGCATGTGTGTACTTAACTTTAACTGCCTCACTGGTTTGGACTCCAGGAGCAAAACCCTGGCATAGTGAGGCTGTTAATAAGCTATTGACCTGGGTTGCTAATGTTTCGCTTAGAATTTTGACATCTATCTGTATATTTAGAAGCAAAATTGATGAGGAGATTCTTCATATGTGCTATGCATACGACCCTGTCGGCGCGCTCTGCCGCAGGATCATATGAATGACATTTTATGTGTTGCATTGCAATGCCATGAGTGTGAAGCAATGCAACGCAAACGCACAGGCCAGTTGTAAAACTGGCCTAAGGATTCAATATGTTGGACGCTTAACGATCTCCGATGTCTGAGCATGCCTAATCACAATGTTATTTTCACTCCTCTCACCTGCTCTGTTATGTGCCGATTGTCATCCCTTCGACCCCTCCATAGCTACAGAACGCATCGTTAGCCTGAACGCTAGCGAAGCGTCTGTACAGCATTGGTCCTCGATTTGTTGCCCGAGGGATCATTTTCCAATGGGTGACAGTAATCGCATTTGTGTACTTAGCTTTAGTGATATATACACTATGTAAAGCACTGCAGAATGTCAGTGCTATATAAACACACAATAATACAGTACTAATAATAATACATTTTTTTTATTTCAGGTGAGAAATGTCAATCTTAAAACAAAATTGGAATTGATTGAATAGTTTAAAGTTTAGGCCTGGTTCACATGATGTCTGCTGCCACCATATTTTCCCTCTATGGACTGTGGAAGACAAGGGACATGCAGAAAATGCCCATGCTTTCCAATAGGACTGAACTTTTGCACATGTCCATTGCAATGATTTCCTTTATGGTCCACTGCAGAACAATCCTGCCTGCATAGTTTCTCCACCATTCATTTGTTAGTTGAAACAGCTTCAATCTGGAGTGGCAGCGCACTCCACAGCGGGACATCTCTGCAGAAGGGAGATGGTTCATTAGCTGCTGCTGAATGGTACTACTGATCACTGCTCATTGGCATTCATTAGATAACTGGTCCTTTCAGGACACATTTTGGATAATCTAAAGCAGAGGTGCCCACACTTTTTCGGCTTGTGAGCTACGTTAAAAAATTAGCAAGTCAAAATGATCTACCTATATACAATTTTAGGCGCACACTTGTATATGTTACGGCCAGAACCCGAAGTGTGGCCACTTCTAGTTCTGGCCAGCCACTTCGGGTTCTGGCCGGCCAATGTGCGATGTGGCCGCAGCGCAGCGGCCAATGTTAGAAATGTAATGATTACAATACGTTCAATGTATTTTACGGCCGTCTCGCTGCGGCCAAATGTATTACAACTTGGTTAATTCGCTGGCTTTTGCACTGCCTGCTCTCCTCCCCCCGCCTCTCTCCTCTCCCTGCCTCCTATACAATACTGAGCAGCCGGGGACATGCGTGTCCCCGAGAGTCGTTCGTCGCGGTAGGGGAAGCAGAGCGGGGAGGCTGCAGACATCGCTTCTGCCAGCACCCGCTCTGCAGGAACGGCAGGATTCCCCTGCTGCGACGAACGACTCTCCGGCTGCATGTCCCAGCTGCTCCATATTGTATAGGAGGCAGGGAGAGGAGAGAGACGGGGGGGACGGGGGGTGAGGAGAGGAGGCAGTGCAAAAGCCGGCGAATTAACCAAGTTGTAATACATTTGGCTGCAGCGAGACGGCCGTAAAATACATTGAACTTATTGTTATCATTAAATTTCTAACATTGGCCGTTGCGCTGCGGCCACTTCGCACATTGGCCGGCCAGAACCCGAAGTGGCTGGCCAGAACGCGAAGTGGCCACACTTCGGGTTCTGGCCGTAACATATACAGAATAGAAACTGTAGTGGGGTCGGGATCTACCATAAAGTCCTTCGCAATCTAGCGGTAGATCGCGATCTACCTGATGGGCAACCGTGATCTAAAGCTTTGAAATGAACATCATATATATATAGAGAGAGAGAGAAGTAAAAGTGATATTTATATTTAACCACTTGCCGACCGCGCACTCATACCGCGCGTCGGCAAAGTGGCAGCTGCAGGACCAGCGACGCAGTATTGCGTCGCCAGCTGCAGGCTGATTAATCAGGAAGCAGCCGCTCGTGCGAGCGGCTGCTTCCTGTCAATTCACGGCGGGGGGCTCCGTGAATAGCCTGCGGGCCGCCGATGGCGGCTTGCAGGCTAAATGTAAACACAAGCGGAAATAATCCGCTTTGTTTACATTTGTACGGCGCTGCTGCGCAGCAGCGCCGTAAGGCAGATCGGCGATCCCCGGCCAATCAGCGGCCGGGGATCGCCGCCATGTGACAGGGGACGTCCCGTCACTGGCTGCACAGGACGGATAGCGTCCTGTGCAGCCCGGATCTCCAAGGGGGGGCCAGGTAGGAGAGGGAGGGGGAGGATTTCGCCGCGGAGGGGGGCTTTGAGGTGCCCCCCCCCCGCAACACCCAGCAGGCAGGAGCGATCAGACCCCCCAGCACATCATCCCCCTAGTGGGGAAAAAAGGGGGGCGATCTGGTCGCTCTGCCTGCACGCTGATCTGTGCTGGGGGCTGCAGAGCCCACCCAGCACAGATCAGCTACAACAGCGCTGGTCCTTAAGGGGGGGTAAAGGGTGGGTCCTCAAGTGGTTAATATCGATCGAAGGGAAACACAGCACAAGCTGCCCATTTATGTGCTGTGATCCCTCATGTGACATTTCTGGAGTTCTACTCAGGAGAGTCCTTTCAAAGTAACAGTGAGATTACCATTAATGCTAATACAGAGATTTATGTGTAAACAAACAATCCTCCTTAAAGAGAATCTGTATTGTTAAAATCGCACAAAAGTAAACATACCAGTGCGTTAGGGGACATCTCCTATTACCCTCTGACACAATTTTGCCGCTCCTCGCCGCATTAAACGTGGTTAAAAACAGTTTTAAAAAGTTTGTTTATAAACAAACAAAATGGCCACCAAAACAGGAAGTAGGTTGATGTACAGTATGTCCACACATAGAAAATACATCCATACACAAGCAGGCTGTATACAGCCTTCCTTTTGAATCTCAAGAGATCATTTGTGTGTTTCTTTCCCCCTGCATCTCTCATGCACTGAAGTTTCAGGCTGCTCATTTCTCCTGCAAACAGCTTTGCTCTTGTTTGTAATTCATCAGTATGTGAAAGCCCAGCCAGCTCAGAGGATGATTTATCCAGCTTGTAAAAGATAATAGAACAGAGAGAAGCTGCACTAATCTAAATATCACACAGGCAGTGTGCAGAAAGGGGCCTGGAAGGGGGAGTTCATAGCAGAACCACAACACTGAAGAACTTGGCAGCCTTCCAGACACAGGCTGACAAGTCTGACAAGAGAGAGATAAGTTGATTTATTACAGAGATGGTGATAGTAGAACGTGCTGCAGTAAGCCAGAACACATTAGAATAGCTTTTGAAACTTGTAGGATGATAAAAAACAGGATGCAATTTTTGTTACGGAGTCTCTTTAAGTAGTTAATTAAAATGCTCAGATCAACTTGAAATGTTGCTGCTGAGACGTGTAATCAGTTTTTCCTGAATTCCGTCTCAAAAGCAGATCAGCTTTGGAAATCTGGACTCGTGAAACATAGCCTCCTATCCTGACCCACTTCAGGTCAGTCAGCACACAGCACTCACTATAACCATGAATGGATTCTACATTACCTTGACACGCCCTACATGGGTTGAATTACTAAACTTATCTCACTAATTACTTTGCCTTTTTGTATCTCATCTACACAAAACCTTTAGTAGTGCCATGCTGTTGTCACTGTTTATAGAAAGAAATGACACATCACTAGTTCCACACTTATTAGGCCTGATTCATTAAGCTGCACGAGCTAAATTACATCAGCGTGAGCTAAATACAGGGCTGCACACTACGTGCGGTAGTGCTGCGTAGCTTGCGCTCTTAAGTAACTTGCAGCTGCAGGTAGTTTAGGAGTGCAGCTCAATGAATTAGGCCCCTTGTTAAGAACCACAGAGAGACTTCCTCGTACCCCCCCTCCCCCCCATGCATCTCGCACTCCCATGCACAACTTCAGAACTTCATTAGAGCCACCCCCATCCTGTGGAACTCTTATTCACTGCCCATCATGCTTTCCCCCTCCTTCAAACAGGCCCTCTCAACTCACCTCTTCAAGAAAACCTGCACCGCTTCGTCCATGCCTTAACTCTCATTTGAGAACCTCTCGATGCAGCCCCCCCTCCTATCATGTCACTTCCCCCTCCCTTTAGATTGAGAGCCCCTCCCTCCTTGTGTGTCCAACCTGATTGTTCATCTTACTCACAGAATGTGAACTTGAATTACTTAGACTACTACTCCAATGACCGATCTGACATTATGTGTCTTACTGCTTATTACCTGTATTTTGTTGTCTTTCACCCCTATTATCGACTGTAACCTTATTTATTGTACAGCACTGCATAATATTTTGGTCATTTATAAATCCAATTAATAATAATAATAACATCATTGAGGGAAAAGTGGGAAAAATCTTATAATTATTATTGATTTATAAAGCAACAACATATTCATTGGTGCTCTACAAAGTAAGAAACAATCATGGGGTACATACTGATACAGACAATGGTGTACACCAAACGTAGACACTGGTACAAAATACAGAATTGGTGATTACAGAACAAAGGAATAGGGGGGGGGGGGACACAAGAGGAATAGGGAAGGGGGGTACAAGAGATGGGGTAGTATACTATATCTAGAGGAGGTGTGTTTTTAGATTATCGAGCAAAGAGTACAGCTTGGGGATTGGCAATAGGTCAGCAATAGAAAATACTGAAAAACAATTCAAGTTAAAATCATGATAAAGGCTGGGAGACCAGAATTTCTATAGCTCTTACTGATGTGTAGAGACCAATAAGGTGAATAATGATTTTTCCAGGGAGTCAATAGTCCCAGTGAATCTCTGAGAGACACATGGAGCAGAGCCCACGTTTTATCAGAAACTAATGTTAGGACTGTTCCATCATCACCTCAGCAAAAATTGGAATTCATTCCAAGTTTTTCAATAGTTTGTTTTCTATTGATAATACACTGCTTAAAAGAAAATTAAATTAACACTGAAAAACATCAGATCTCAATGGAAAAAAAATCATGCAGGATATCTATATTGATATGGATTGAGTAATGTGTTTGGAACAAAGAGTTGCCACATCGTTTGATGGAAATGGAAATTGACAACCTACTAAGGGGTGAATTCAGAGACACCCTGAAAAGTAAAGTGAAAAAAATATGTGACAGGCTAGTCCATATTTTTAAAATTTCATTGCAACAAATCAAACCTGTATTGAGCAGTTTGTATGCACTCCATGTGCTTGTTTATATACCTGACAACATCAGGACATGCTCCTAATGAGACGATGGATAGTATCCAGGGGATTTGTTCTTAGTTCAGGACCAAGGCATCACTGAGCTTCTGGACAGTCTGAGGTGCAACTTGGTGGCATTGGATACACCAAAACATAACGATTTTTAGTCACACAGCTAAGAAATTGGTTTCCTTTTAGTATCACAATTCAGTCACATAGCAGAAAGTGTTGGCAATTAATCTCCTCCAATTCTTTCCATAGACTTGAATGGAGAAGGAGATGAATTGATTATTTAGAGGGATTCATCTCATGAGACTATTCTACCAACAATCAGTCAAAAACCTCCTGAAGTAACACAAAATGTTATCTCACCATTGTAGACGTAAACCTTGTTCAAAAGTACTGCCACCCACAGGAATCGGGCCAGTGGTGTAGCAATAGGGGGTTGCCCTAGGGGGCCTCCCTCAACCACCGTATTAGCTAGCTCTCTATTGGTCCTGTGCTGGTAATAATCAGTTTTATAGATGCATTTAATAATAGTAATCATTACCAAACTGTTCCCCATTTCCTTCTTGCACCTCTGACACTGTGATTGACCTTGTCAGGTTTTGGTTCGCCAAATCAATTGTTATGTATAGAGTCCTGGGGAGGTGTGTGTGTGTGTGTGTGTGTGTGTAGCTACACCACTGTACCGTCTGGCTGTAGGCTAGTGAGGTGTTCTGTTGCTATGGAGGGGGAGGGCGAGACATCGGCACATAATAAAGGGGTATGGGTAAGGAGGAGGATGACATGGGCTTGAGTTTGAATGAGATGATCCAGCTCTCCTGATCTCTCACTGATGCACCAGGACGCTATAGACATGGTAGATTCTCTGCAGAGGCAGCCCCGCCTTTGGCCCGAGAACCCTGTAGTGTAAGAAATTTTGAGCTAAGGGACATGTGGCACTGTTCTTTATTTAGGAAACTGCTGAAGCAGTTAGGAAAATAATCTGCTTTAGTATTTTATATGTTTGTAGTATGCAACTGTAAACATCATATATTACTGTGCTCCCAATCCCCACAGGAGCAACCATTCTTAACCTTGGAATACTGGACACTTCCCCTGGAGTACAAGGTCAATGCTAAGTGATCCAAACTATTGTTGGAGAGCAACCAGTGACATGACCTCCTCCTATGGAAAGCTATGTACACATGCTGGATAGAAATCAGCTGAGGCGGCCACTCAGGGATGTTTCAGTGGGGATTTGAGCATGTGTTCAAGTCCCCCTAGCATGCCAAATCTTTAAACAACAGTGACCCCCAAGTGCAGCGTTTCCCTCTTTACTTTGCATGCTGAAAGCCGGTCCATCGTCTGCTGCATCATCATCCCTCCTCACCTATGCACAGCAGTAGCAATCTGTATGAGGTCATGGTGATAACTGTCACCCTGGATATCAGCACAGCAAAAATACATGTGAGCACACCTTAACTTTAGAGTTTATGGATTTCTTTACTACATGATCTGTGAGTGGCCACTTTATAAATATAAGTTAATAATGAAGACAGCTTTTACAGTTGACAGCATTTGGAGGTCTTGCTACTTTCCAGTATGACGGAGCCTCTCACAGACGAGTGGCTTACACTTACACTGTGTCTGTACTCACGCAGGTTGAAATGTCCTGGACGTGGCGACAGTGGGGCAAGGAGGACACAGGAAGCCTCTGGAGTATTCAGAGGCTTCCATCTACCTAGATAAGTATCTAACTTTTTTTGTTCTGCTGCCTGGGGTTCAGTTTACATTGTTAAAGATTTAATTCACGTGCAAGTCGTTGTAGTGTGACTCAGCAGCAACTTCTCATCTCCTTCAGCCAAGAGCTTCAGGTTACCACAGGACAGGAAACTTTCCAAGGTGCTGAATATGTTCACATACAAAGAAAATAAACAGGATGATAGAGCAACATAAAACTATGCTAGTTCAGATTTCCCCCCCCCCCCCCCTTCCCTTACTCCCTCCAACCCCTCTGTAAGTGCAGGGGTCCCTCTCAGCTCTATTTACCAGCTCCTATAGCTATCATCAGTGGGTGGGTCACCAGTAACTGCACTCACTGCTGACAGAGACCAGAACTCTTTGGACACTACCTGAACCAGTGCTGCGCCCGGTAACAAGTGGCAAGAGTTTATGTAACATACAAAAGCATCCTCCACTCCCAGCTAATGTGTACAGGGACCTCTTACGCATTTCACCGAAGTGTAAAATGTAGTCAATACAAACAGTCTGTTGAGGGTACAGTGTTTCATTTTTGTATTTTTCCTATAACACCTGACTTATTTACATACTGTGCTCCTACTGCACCTACAGTTCAGGAGATCATAGATAATCTCTCCCATTGTTTTAATGGAGTACTATGATGGTCTGCTGCACAGGATAATACAGTGACTGTAAGGAGCAGTGATGTGATATGTATACAAGTCATCATCTGCAGGGAGCATTTCCCTAATACTTTCATATGTAGGTGGGTGGCAGGGGGACTGGAGGACTGTCAGGGGGGCTGAAAATAGCAACATGTTCTTTATCTATTTATTTTATACAATTCCTTACAAACAAGCTTTACTTGTTTTGAGTAATGTTTATCCCCTGGCAGTTGATTTATAGTTGAGCACGTCGTGGAGTAAAGCATGTGCTTTTCATGTTGGCTCCTTTCATAATTTGGCATTTCTATTCTGCCAAGCAAATCATTTGAGAAAAAAAACATCGCTCTGGGGTGCTCCATCCCATTCAAATACATTAGCCAAACGATTTTTGAAGCGCAAGTATTTTAAAAAGCGCTCAGAAGCGCTCTTCTCAGGCCAGGTGCCCACTACTGATAGCTAATCGCGATCACTCAGCATTAATTTTCTAGCATTTTGTACAGCGATTTCTGGCACTTTTAGAAGTGATTTTTTGTTAGTGCAAAGTGATTACTAGAGCCATTGCAATTAGCCATTGTGATTTGAGATTTCCATGTTTTTTGTGGTTTAAGTAGTAAAATCGATTCAAAATGTTTTTTTGTACAGCGTTTTCAAAACAATTTTGCAGCATTCCTATACCTTGTAGTGACGCCCAAATGCTCCAAAAATGCTGCAGGACCGCATTGACTTTTATTTGCATATCGCTTTTTGGGATCTCCAGCAATCATCGGCAATCCCAAAGCACTTCTAAAATCACTCTAGCCTAGCCCTTAAGGCATTTTAAAAAAACTGTTTCTAACCTCAACTTGTCACAACTTAAAAATCAGAAGATTTTTTTAATTCATTTGCTCCAGAAAAATAATCTGTGAGGGCAGCCTATAAGAAAACGACTTGCATTTTTTGAAACAATATTGCAAATATAATCTCCTATATATGGTGTATATATGTAACAGAACTAATCTGTATTTACAGTCACCAGACACCATATTTGATGAAAAATCGCATTCAGATTTCTCTCATCTGATGAGCCAAATATATTGGATTTAATCATTAGAAAATACAGTTAATTCTTGTGGTCCACTTAGAAAAGAATGCATTGATGATTTTAAGTGAATAGAGGTTCTGCCTTGGACACCATTGCAGTATGCTTATCTAGATATTTCATGTGCCTGCCCAGAAAGCGATTTTAAAAATGTAAAGATGTGGAAAAACATTTGTGTCATTAAAGAGACTATACAGTGAAAAATAAACATTCCTCTGATTTTCTTTTCAGATTAAGTTATAATCACCTCCAGGGTCTGAATCCTATTACTCATTCCCTTAGTCCCTGTATGCTTCCGACGCTTAGCGCCGCCTCTTTTCAGAAGAGCGCCATGCCACATTTATTCCAGGATAGAGAGTGTCACTGGAGCACCATATCATTTCTCCGAAAGAGAGTGGGGCTAAGCACCGTAAGTTGGCGGACACGGGATTTGGGGAGTGAGTTTAGAGGAAACTGACTCTCTGTTGAGGCATAATGGTACATTTCTTACTTTTCAATCTGGCATTATTGTGTGGGTGAAATGGTATTGGAGGGATTTTGTAAAATTATCTTTTTTCTTATTGTTAAATAAAATATATCAAAGCAGATTTTAAACTACCACTGCTTCTAGCTTCATGTAGGTCTATCAGTCCAGCTCATATTGTTTACTGCTTTAGCTGTGTCGATGGTGGTAAGAGATCAATAAGAGTAAAACGGTTGTCACAGATTTGCTTGTGTGTGTGTGTGTGTGTGTGTGTGGAGGGGGGGGGGGATCTGTCTTTCATCATCATGCTGAGTTAAAGAAGAACTTTGGGGAAAAAATAAATCAACACATGCAAAGTGAGAAGTTAAAAAATAGATGAGAGATCAAGAAATGATTGATACGCACCATGTAATTTGTTAATATTGTTTGATCCACAATCAACCTGCACATAATTATCTTTACTACTGGCAGACATGAAAAAAATAGACAGCAGTAACTGCCATTATCGATAACCACACCCACTAACAATGCGATAGGCTGTTTTTTTTTTATAGATATACATATGCACAGAGGGAGCTAATGATTGCTTGCCAGTTGGAAACAACCATTATTTCCCGCAATGCAACAAGGTTAACAGACAGGAAACTGTCAGGACCATGGTCACACTGTGGGAGGGATTTCACCACAATATCAGCCATACAGACCCCCCTGATGATCTATTCGAGAAAAGGTAAAGCTTTCTCATGGTAAAGGGGGTATCAGCTAATGATTGGGATGAAGTTCAATCCCTGGTTACAGTTCTTCATTAAATACTGTAGGTCCCCCTGTATTGCTGGGCCCTGCAGTATATGGGGCATGCTATGGATCTAGAAACGTTCTTTCACATAACATAGTTTAAAAATAACTTTGGTAAATGCTCCCTCTATGTATATCTGGAACAAATTTACGTTTAGCATTTTCTGTTTTTCTCCATGTGATGTTTGGTTCTTGGATACTTTACAGCTGTATGCAAATATAAGAACTGATGATTAGGACAACGTTGTGCACACTCAGTAAATTTTATGCCCCATATGTTTTCTATTAACATCGTTCTGCCTTGGAATGTATACTGAAGGCGCTTATAAAATAATTTGATAATCACAGGGAGATGGAGATGCACTGCGGTTTTCGAGTTTCACATGGTGATGTTATGTGAAATAATAATTGTGATAAAATGATAATTACACATATTGTGAGAACATTGTTTATATCTCACATGAGAGGTGAGGTCTCTTTACTGAGTATCAGCCAGATCTGTGGGTCTCTGCAGAACAGATGACTCTCACATGATTCTATGGTCACCGCATTGCAGATTACCCATCCCTCTCCAACAGGTTGTCTCGGGCTACACCACAAATCAACCCAGCTACATATATTTGTTTTAGGGGTAAAAATAATAAGCAGAGGTGCTCGCCAGTTTCATTACTTAGTGATAAATGGAGAATTTGCCATTTGTGCTAATCTCTGTTGCCTAGGAGATGTAAAGCTGAATACTCACCGGAAAAAGAATCTGGGAACCTCACAGTGACATCACCCAACAAAAAACATTCTCCCATCCAACTTCCAACACGTGGGAACACGTGACAGCACATGGCGGGCATGAATGAGAGGTTAAACGATTGTGGTACTTCAATCGGAATCTCCACATGTCGCAAAGCATCGTTCATCTAATCGCACAAATGTACCCACAACGTAAGTAGCGTGGAAACAATTGATCAGCGCTCAAAAATCAATGGATTTTGGAAGAACACTCACTGACTAGGCGTCCCTCTGGCAGACACAGCAGGGAGGCGATTAGCACTCTCACCTTGCATCACTAGGGTCCCTGTTTCATCCCCGGGCTAGGGTGTTACCTGCATGGCGTTTGTAAGTCCTCCCTGTGTTTGTGTGGGTTCCCATACCAAAACATGGCTGGCCTTAGGCTGAGTTCCCACTTGCATGTACCATTTTCCAATGGACCGCTAAACTAAGCAAACGCATCAAATGCAGACCTATGGGGCTGCTTCCACTTGCGTTTAAAAACTGATCCATTTGCTGCAACTCCCAAGTCCCCACTTTCTGCATGTTTCCAGATAGTGAATGCATTTCCCATAGAGACTTTGCCTGGTGAAAACACATCCGCCCTGGATGCGAACACTATGAGAAAACAGAGCGGACACTGAACTGAGCTTATTTATTATTTATTTATTTAGGGGTGACATACAGCAATAAGACAATACAGGAATACATGCAGGCATGCATGGGATTGGGTGATGCGGGGGGCAGTCAGGCGAAGTTCATTGGAGGAGCGGAGTGAGCGGCTAGCCGTGTACCTCTGGGTAAGTTTGGAAATGTAGGTTGGGCAGGTTTTGTGGACAGATTTGTAAGTCAGACACAGTATTTGTAAGTCAGACACAGTATCTTCAATCTGATTCTGGACTGGATAGGAAGCCAGTGGAGGGATTCACAGAGGGGAGCCGCTGTGGTGGAGCGATGGGGGGGGGAATAATTCTGGCTGCCGCATTCGTGACAGACTGCAGTGGGGCAATTCGGGTCATAGGGAGACCAGACAGAAGGGTGGTGCAGTAGTCAAGGCGGGAAATTATGAGGGCATGGATGAGGAGTTTGATGGTGACAGAGGTCAGGAAAGGGCGGACCTTGCAGATGTTACGGAGGTGGAAGCTAAAACATGCCCACTGATGATACTATCTTGATCGTACAATCTTACCACTTCTATGTAATATATGAGGGACTACCTAAAGTATCCATGCAAAATATACTCGCTCAGTTAACCCTTCTACTACATAGATTTGGTAAGACTGTACAATACTGTATCGTTAGTGGACACCATTAGTCTATAATAAGACTATTTCCATGGTAGGGATTAGACTGTGAGCTCCTCTGAGGGACAGTTGATAACGTGACAGTGTATTCAATAAAAAACTGTTGCATATGGCCGCGCAATAAAAATGCACAATAATAATAATAATAATAATACAATGTTGTATAATAATTTGTGGAGGCACGTTAGACTTTAATTGGAGTTTAACAGTCATTCATGGCATTGCAGCGGAATGCACTATAAGCTGGATGGGAAAATATAGTAAAAATATCTCTCGATACTACAGTTCATTGCCAAGAAATTGTCTGCAGTATTCAGTCTCTTAGGCATCCTTTCAGTTTAGCAGCCTCTCGGGTGGGCAGGATTCATGTGTGTAGTCTTATAATCAGGTCCTTTCCTAATACATAAGGCTGTCATTTCTCATTTGTTAGTCCATGCCTTATTATATGGGGCATTGGGATTTACATATTAAGAATTTAGCATTCAGCATTTAGAAGCCTTTGTGCAACATGTGTCTATTTATGTGGCTTGGTAATAAAATCTCATCATCCCACAAATACTTCAGCATCTCTGGAGATTTATAATACTTCACAGTATCTCCACGTTACATGTAGAAAAAGAATCCACTGCTTTACATTTGTTCCTCATTTTCCCCTCTCTGCAGGTTTGTCAATGTTTTTTTCACGTCCTTCAATTAATATCTACAATGTTTTTTTCATTTCTATATTATAAGTTCATCCACATTATAAGTTTTAATTATCTGCAATTTACTGGATATTATGGAGCGCCGTTAGGGAGGCATTGCAACGCTGAAAGACACACTTCAATGATAAGTCAATGCAATGTTCACAGTGCGACATTAGAGTTACGGTGTAATGTGTTGCATTATGATAACTCGTTGCTATAGTGAGTTCCCAATAAATGCATACAAGGTACAGGGAAGCATACTTTTCATTGTCTGTATGCTTCAATGTATGCAACGTAATAAGGCCGTAACATGTGGTACCCAATGCAACGTCCCACAGTGAACCTAGCCTAAGTGCATTTTTTAATACAGTGGAACCTTACTTTGCTAGCATAATTAGTTCTGGAAACATGCTTTTAATCCAAAGCACTCTTATATCAAAGCGAATTTCCCCATAACAATGAATGGGAACCCAGTTGATTCATTTCACAATCCAAACACAGTTATAGTAAAAGAGTATAAAATAAAAATGTAAACAAGCCTTTCACTATAACTAACAGAATCATTGCCATCTGTTGGCTCATCCAACCTTTTTTTTTTTTTTGGTGTGGCTTTAACCAGTTAATGGCATCATGACTTATTTAAAGTTCCTCTTTGAGCCTGTTAACGGCAACAGGACCTTTTAATAAGTTGCTCGTTCCCGCCGCCACTCAGCACGTGTGCGCGCCGCTCCTGCCGCTGTTTCCTTTGGGATTCCGTGTTCAGTGATTGGGGAAGAGGACCAAGTGGTCCTCTACCCAATCGCAATGCCTGGAATGAATGGACGTGACCGTAATCAGCAGCAGGGACTCCGTTTTTTTAGTCTATATTTTATGAGGGAAATTTACTTTTACTTTACTACATAGGCGCTTGTAATCCTGGACCGGACAAAAAAAACCAAAAACTGAAAAATAACACCTATATTTCCAAATAATATATTGTCGACATACATTGTGATAGGGACATAATTGAAACAGTTTAATAATTGGGACAGCTGGGCAAATAAAATGAGTCGGGTTTATTCTCAGGAGAGCGTTTAATTTTAAAACTATAATGGCCGAAAACGGAGAAATAATAATTTTTTTTTCCATTTTTTTCTTTTTTTTCCCCGTTAAAACACATTTAGAATAATTTTTTTTTAGCAAAATGTACTACCCACAGAAAACCAAATTGGTGGCGAAAAAAATGAGGTATAGATCATTTTATTGTGATAAGTAGTAATAAAGTTATTAGGGAATAAAAGGGAGGAGCACTGACAGGTGAAAATTGCTCTGGTCCGTTAGGGTAAAAACCCTTGGGGGTAAACTGGTTAAAGGAAACCTATATGGTTAAAAAAAAGGAGTTTAACTTATCTGGTGCTTCCACTAGCCCCCTGTAGACGTCCTGTGCTCGCACCGGGGCAAAATGATCCTCCGGGCTCACGCCACTGCTCAGTTTTACTTTGTAAGTTGGCTGGCTACAGCGCCTGTGTGGCCCTGGCCGCACACATCCTCACTCCCGCTCGCGTCACCGGGAGCATTCTGCACAGGCACAGTATGAGGTTTTCTCGGCCGGGGCCATGCAGGCGCAGTAGCCATCGACTTGTAAGTGGTAGTGAAGAAATGGATGTGTGGTGGGGGACTGGAGGATCCTTTGGTAATGTCACCAGCACAGGGCGACTGCAGGGGGCTAGCAGAAGCCCCAAGTACCGTGTATACTCGGATATAAGTCGACCTTGTGTATAAGTCGACCCCAATATTTGACCCTGGTAAGCTGTTTTTTTTTAATTACTAGTATAAGTCCATCCAGCAAAGTTAATGGCTGCACTTGTGGACCAGAATGAGTTCACGGTTGCACTTGGGGACCAGGATGGGCCCCCCAAGTGTAGCCAATACTTCCTCCAGGCCCCCATATGCAGTGATTAAACCTCTAATGTGTCCCCATGTCCCCTGTCTGTGTGGCCCCTGTGTCTCCCAGGCAGTGTGGCCCCCTGTGTCTCTCTGTGTGGTCCCTGTGTCCCCCTGGCTGTGTGGCCCCCTGTGTGTCCCTGGCAGTGTCGCCCTCTGTGTCTCCCTGCCTGTGTGGTGCCTGTGTCTCCCAGGCAGTGTGGCCCCCTGTGTCTCTCTGTGTGGTCCCTGTGTCCCCCTGGCTGTGTGGCCCATGTGTCTCCTTGGCAGTGTGGCCCCTGTGTCACCCTGGCAGTGTGGCCCCTGTGTCTCCCTGTATGTGTGGTCCCTGTGTCTCCCTGGAAGTGTGGCCCCCTGTATCTCCCTGTCTGTGTGGCCTCTGTGCCCCCCTGTGTGTCCCTGGCAGTGTGGCCCCTGTGTCTCCCTGCCTGTGTGGTGCCTGTGTCTCCCTGGCAGTGTGGCCCCGTGTCTCCCTGTCTGTGTGGCCTCTGTGGCCCCCTGTGTGTCCCTGGCAGTGTCGCCCTCTGTGTCTCCCTGCCTGTGTGGTGCCTGTGTCTCCCTGGCAGTGTGGCCCCGTGTCTCCCTGTCTGTGTGGCCCCTGTATCTCCCTGGCAGTGTGGCCCCCTTTTTCTGCCTGGCTGTGTGGATACTGTGTGGCCAGTAGGTGCTCCCTCTTCAATGTGGCCACTGGCCAGTATTCTTTTTAACACCCCACCCTCCTCCCCAGAGCTGCAGCAGCCACCATCTCTCTCCCCCTGCCCTCAATGCTAAAGCAGCCAGCCTGGTGAAAATACCTCCTCCATCCCACCCACCACTACCACAGAAAGGGGTTTTCTTTTTAACACACCACCCTCCCCCCTCTTCCCCAGAGCTGCAGCAGCCACCATCTCTCTCCCCCTCCCCTCAATGCTAAAGCAGCCAGTCTGGTGAAACTCCCCCCTCCCTTCAACCCACCGCTATCACGGAAAAGGGGGCCGCCTGTTTCTATCTCCCCTCCTTGTGTGAGGTAATGGAGAGCGCATCCCGCAGTGTAAAGCTTCGCTTACCACAGAGCACAGCATCTCCTCTTCTCACTCTGCTAATGCTGGTCTGTGCGCATTAACATCAAAGCTTCCGCTCCCGATGTCATGTGACTTCATCAGGTTCTTAAATATTTTTTTTGTCAGAATCACTGGTATTACGAGAGGTATTACAAAAAAACATAAAGAAACTTTGACAAGAAAATCATCTTTTTGAGATTGATTCTACTTATAAGAGACAGGGCTAAGTTTTGTGTTTGAGTGCCTGGAAAACTGTGGAAACGTTAAGTTTAAAATAGTCTGTCAGTGGAGGGGTAATTTAAATCAATAGATAGCTGAATCATTGCACCCACTGCAGGGAGCATGAGTTTTGCTCAGGCAGAGAAATTTCTATTGGCATAGTGGTTGATTGTGGCGGATTAACCATTAAGCCTGAGAAACGTCTAAGCCAGTTAATTATTGCCAGTGTGTTGCTAAGAGATTCTCCCGGATCACCCAGATCCAGCACTGCATGATCCGTGTAAAGAAAAATACGCTTAGTAATAGTACCCACCCTGACGCCTACAACATTATCTGCCTGTCTGATATTAGCAGCCATAGGCCCAAATGCCAAGCCCTACTTCATAACTCTATGCACAGAAAATGAGTCTGAAACCACATCACCGGTAGTGATCCTTGCAGACAGGAAGGAGTATAAGGCTCTAATCCAGGATTGAAACTTGAGGCCAATACCATATTTAGTTAGGATTGCCCACAGATATGACTATTCCACTGAATTGAAGGCTTTTTCGCTGTCCAGAGAGGTCACCACACCCTGACCGCGGTCAAGAGACCAGAAAGATAGGTTAGTGTGCAATCTACGGAGGTTAATGTCGGTCCCCTTTTTCTACATAAAACCTGACTGGTCCCCATGGAACAATTTGGTAATAACTTTCTTTGATGTAATAGCAAGGATTGCCAGGAACTTAACATCAGTATTGAGCAATAAGATCGGTCTTTATGCAGCTTAAGAAGATCTATGATTAGAGGGCCTCAGCAAAGCTAGGCAGCAGGGTGGAACCCTCCAGCACCTAGTTATACATTAAATGAAGCTGGGTAACCAGTAAGTTAGCATAGGTATTGTATACTTCGGGAGGTAGCCCATCCGTACACAGGCATCAATTTCTCAAGCTTCCCCTATTTACTATCATACAAATAGAAGCACTCAACAGAAGGTTGCAAAGTTCAAACACCAGCATGATTATTTACATTCTGATGATCATTCATCACATTCACTTTCAGAAAGCTTTTGGAAAGCTACAGGTTCACTTGGAAGATGACAAGACTTCAGCATATATGTCATCATATTTGTAAATCATCAAAATGATAAATCAGCACTACAGTTAAGTTCGTTACTAGTGCAAGGTGCAGCTGAAAAAAAAATTGTCACGAAAAAAATTTAATTCTCAAATTTCAGCGCTGACTCTCTTCATTCAATCTGTCCATAATGCATAATGGCAAACTGGTAGAAACACATTACCAGCTTACCAGCTGATGACAACCTACATCATAAGGTTGTAAAACGAGCATGTGTTGTATCATCAAGAAGAATTCCTTGGTCCTGGTTGGTTACTGTAGTGGATTGGTAGCTCCGCCATCTCCGGTCTTCTATGTACAGATCTTCGCATATAGGGGATGTGTGAGTAATGAATAAAGGGAACAAGAAGATCTAAGAGTAGACTCTCTATTCTAAAAAGTAGTGTTACTAGTCTGAAAATAAAATAACTTACAAACAGGGACCTGAATCACAGGGTGCCATGCAGTCTCCAACTCTACCGGTTTCACACTCTGGCACCCTCAGACCCCTGAGGATGCCTGAGTGTACAGCAGCCAGCAAGGCACCCTATTAATACTCTGGGATTTTATACATAAAGTGCTTCCTTATCTGGGGGTGCCCTGTGGTTCGGAACTCCGTTTGTAAGTTATTTTTATATTATTTTTAGACTAGTAACATTACTTTTAGAATAAAGAGGCTAAGCTTAGATCTTCTTCTTCTTCCCTTTGTTCATTAGTCACACATCCCTTATATGCGAGGATCTGTAACTGCAAGATCACGGAGAGGGTGGAGCTACCAATCCACTACTGTAACCGACCGGGACCAAGGAATTAAAAACAGGGAAAACCAAGAGCCCCAATAGTGTAATACGTACTGGATAAGTTGGCAATAAATTCGTATTGTTAGATACTCACGAGTCAGGGTCACCAGCAGGCAACCACTGTAAAGGCAGGTGGGGAGATTATCCTGACCCCACTCAGGATTAAGAAGTCGCTCTGTGTAAACAGGAAAAAATGGTAGCAACCCTCCACCAAGGGTGGACTCGAAATTGTATGCAATGAACAGAGGCGCCAAAAGTATAAAATTAGATTAAATGAGCTTAAAAACCAACTCAAATGGCAAAAAATAAAGGAGGAAGTGGTGGTCTTACCTCCCTCAAGCAGACACGACAACGACTGCGATTCAGACAGTCAAACACATTTATTAGAAACTCCCCAAAAAATTTGCAACGCGTTTCGCAGGCTCAATCCCGCTTTATCAGGCAATACAGGGAGGAGTATCAAGCGATCTGCACAAGGATTCAAGTTAAAGAGTAACTGTTAGCCCCCAAATTGAAATTTAAAACACTATTGCAATGTTTTATTTATTATATAAGTGAGCCAAAAAGCCAATGTACAAGTTAAAAATCAATCTAATTTTGTTACTATGTAACCTTTTCCCCCAGCTCCTGACGCAAGCCGCATATCAGATACTGTAGCATGCAGAGCATGCCTATGTCTGGCCGACCCCCCTCTCCCCCCCAGGACCAGGTGCCAATATATTCTCCCCACCGCAGCTGACTGCTCTGACACGGAGAGAGAGCGGCAGCACTTCCAGAGCAGCACCGCAGAGCAGCCGCCGCCGAGTCACATGTGAGAGAATCACATGTAAGAGAGATGCACGGCGCTGGCTGCTCTGCGGTGCTGCTCTGGAAGTGCTGCCACTCTCTCTCCGTGTCAGAGCGGTCAGCTGCGGTGGGAAGAATATATTGGCACCTGGTCCTGGGGGGGAGAGGGGGGTTGGCCAGACATAGGCATGCTCTGCATGCTACAGTATCTGATATGCGGCTTGCGTCAGGAGCTGGGGGAAAAGGTTACATAGTAACAAAATTAGATTGATTTTTAACTTGTACATTGGCTTTTTGGCTCACTTAAATAATAAATAAAACATTGCAATAGTGTTTTAAATTTTTAATTTGGGGGCTAACAGTTACTCTTTAAGCGCCTCTGTGGGGACCAAGGAATTGTTCTGGATAGTATAACACGTTTTACAACCTTATAATGTGAGTTGTCATCAGTGGATAAGCCTTATATGTTTGTGCCTGTATGTCATTATGCACTATGGACAAATTGAATGAAGACAGTCAGCGCTGAAATTTGAGAATTACGGTATATTTATAAATCAGATTTCAGGAACAGCAACCATGTGGCGCTATGTACTGTGCTGCTTAGACTTGCGCTCTGCAGCAGTGTCTGTTTTTATAAATATATAGAAAAAGAAGAGCGCTCCAAGATCAATATGTGCAGTAAATAATTGCCCTGTCCAGGACAGGTCTCACCTGAGTTCAACAGGCTGTCGGTGAGATACAGCCTGTATGCGTTTGTGTCCCTTTAAAAGCCAGGGACCAGCTCTGGGGATGTCTACACGGTGAGTGCCTTTGGGAGGTGCAGCCAGTATGGATGTCCGGATGGCGTCCTCGCGTCCTAGGTGGTGGATGGGCGATAACAGCACTTGCTGCAAAGCAGGACTGCCAACTCTCCCCAGCCAGGGCAGCAAAACAAGAGCAGAGTCTACTTGACAAGGTGCCGCCACCCGCTAAGTGCAGAGAAACAGCGTAGGGCGGTTGCTGGGCAACGCTGCAGCGGCTGTAAAGAGGTGGCAAGATACGTGGGTGGTATAAGGGTATTTATTGGGCTAAAAGACAACGCGTTTCCCGGAGGTCCGTCCTCCGTTTCTTCGGGTCATATAAAACATTTTCATAATATTGCTGCTTTTCTATTTCTGAGTACAGAATTCCAACTGAGAAAAGGAGATGTTGCAATTTTTAGTGTCCCACAACACTGTCTTCTATTACTGTCAGATGAGAGATTCCAGTTCTGATCAAGTTTAAACGCACACAGCTGTATGGGGGAAGGGCAGATATAGGTGCTTTTACTCAGCATAAACAAGAGTGAGAAGAATATACCTTTAAAGAGCGTTCTTTCCCATCAGCCCAATGTGAATAACCAGACCATGCCTAAAGGAAGCACAATGAGTGTACTGGGGCATCATGTAAATATTAATGTTAGCCGGCTAGTCGTGACCTTACATAACCCCTGTGAGTCACATAAAGCTGGGAATGGTTTAATCAAGGTCAGGAAGAATGTATAAAGATTAAATTGTTTACATGACAGAAACTCCACAGTATATAGAATATTGTTTATTTAATTATAACGAGGGGGAGATCAGGCTCTGAGCTGTTATCTGAGGATCGTCCCATTACTAGGAGAAATCCTCTGCTCACGCTGCTTAGTAACATGAAAATAACCATCAGAATGACTTTATGAACTGCTATTTTCTCAGGGTAATTCTAGCCTATTCCTCAAGGAGGCTTTCCACAGAGCGCAAGCATAGCTGGATTGTAATATATACTAAAAGCTCTCCCAAGAGGCAGTGCATAGAACTGTTTTCTCAGCTAAACGCTGAGTAGAAGCGGCTGTTTTTATTTATCTCGTATGTTGTTTTGCTGATTGTGGTTTCTTTTTCATTGCATGTTTGTACTCTGTTATGTAAATTGTTAACTCGTAGTGAACAGATCACGTTTCTTTGTTTGCTTTGCAATATTCATAAAAACACACAACGGGCTGCTTGAAGAAAAGTGAAACTCAAGAGTCTGAATAGCTCAAGGCGACCGATATGACTCAGCCTGCACTGGAAAAGAGACAGATGGCAATTGTCACCTCTAGGCCAAACTTTTCTAAAGCTTAAATAGCAGTGTTCTACCATTTTGACATGTGCCATATTTAAGTGCCTAGTATGGTGACACTGACACCATTCAAGCTTTGTGCGAGTGGCACTTACACTTTCAGCTTTACATCCTTACACAAGTTATAGCTGTTTGCAAAGGGGCTGCTAGAGGATTCAGTACTAGACCCTTTCACAACACATCACTGTCAGGTAGTTTACTATACAGATCAAAATATATTAACCGTATATACCCTATACCCTAGTTCATGGGAAACTCATCCCCACCACACCATTTTGATTAAGTTATGAGCTAGATTTTAACTGGGCCATTGTAACACCTATTTTTTTTTTCAGCCAACATGTTTACTGGTTGGCTAGAGATTATTTTACTTTAGCTTGACCCATTTTTGACCGAGCTTCAGCTGTTGCACAGATATCCTCACATTTGATTATACAATACTTTCGTATGCAGGGAGATTCATGGTCAACTCAATGAGAAAGTGTAAGATATATTTATTGGGTTTTTAGCATTTTCTCTGAGCACTGTATGATCTGTGCTTGGGGTGAATTTGCTGAAATAACCACTTCTGGTAAGATTGGTAATGGTTTTCACTTGTAAACAATATTTCACACTGTAGAAAGATGGACTGGTTTGGAAACGTTGCTTTACTAGATCATTGCATATGTCTTTCCTTCTTGGAATTGTGTTAACACACACCTCAATGCTCCGAAGAGGGAAACTGCCAAAACTACTGTTAAAGAAATAACCACATCTGCCATTGTTCAGTTTATCAAATGCACTTCATTACTAGGATTTGGTTGCTATTTATCCACTTAATTCCTATGGAAGCTGTATGGGTTTGCTTAATATTTTTGCTTCTTCATTTTGATTTAGTCTTTGTTAAATAAATAATGGCACGTTGTAATATGTCATATGCTGGTATTCATTTGAGGCTGTATTTGCCTTATTTTAAGACCTGCAAAGGATCGGATTGTTTCCAATTAAGTCCTGATACTCCAAATCTTAGAATTGAAAGGTGTACTTTCTTCTTCTCATGGTTGTATACATTATTTGTATACGTTGTCTGTTAACTTACTTTCTAGTTGTTTTGCACCTGCCTTTTCAATAACTTTCATAAGAATAGAAGGTCAGTAGCAGGTCGTCAATCATCCACATCAGGCAGCCACAAATTGAGGCAGGGAACACACTTGCAGGGCCGTTTTCCCCTGCGTTTCCCAGGTTTCCGTCGGGTTTTGCGGTCGCGTCTAACGCGTGCGTTTTTCCGCGTGCGTTTCTGCGTTTCTGCGTTTGCATGGCATGTAGTGTCATGCAATGTGCGGAAAAAAGCAGAAAACTGTGCGGGTACAAAACGCGGAGAAAAACGCGAACGCAAACGCGCACAAACACATGCGGCGCAGCGTTTCCCGAGCTAGGCTATTAATTTCAATAGCCTCTAAAATCGTGCGCGTTTTGCCGTTCGCGGCAAAACGCGCAGAAACGCATGTAGTGTGTTCCCTGCCTAAAGGTTTAGTAATATTTACTTTAGAAGATGTTTGTTTCTCTCTCTCTCTCTCTTTCTCTCTCTCTCTCTCTCTCTCTCTCTCTCTATATATATATATATATATATATATTCCACATCGCAATGAGTGAGCAGTATTTTATGATCAACTCTGTGCTTTAAAGAAAAACCGTACCCAATAATTGAACTTCATCCCAATCAGTAGCTGATACCCCCTTTCCAATGAGAAATCTATTCCTTTTCTCAAACGGATGATCAGGGAGCTCTGTATGGCTGATTTTGTGGTGAAACCCCTCCCACAGTGTGATGTCAGCACCTCACAGCTCTGAGGTCCTGACATCACACTGTGGGAGCCTTGTTACATTGTGGGAAATAACAGCTGTTTCCAACTGCCAAAAAAGCAAGCAGCATCTCCTTCCAGTGACATCACCTGCCAGCAGTAAACATGTCACCATGTGATAAAAGTCAGAATGTAAACCAGGAAGGGGAAATACTTTACAATGAGCAAAAACTGACTAATCAATTATACATAATTATTGTAAAAAATAAGCACTTTTTTATTACATTATTTTCACTGGAGTTCCTCTTTAAGGGACTAGTAGGATAAGATCAAGGTCAAAGGTTTAGGTGGAGACATCGGATAACAATTTCAATATCTTTCTCACTCGCCCTGTATTTACAAATCTGGTTCGTGTGTGTTTTGAAATAGTTGATAGGATGCTTGCATGGAGGGTTTACACTTTGTCAGCAAAGAAGGAAGAGAATTCTTCAAATCTTTCCCTAATTATTGTAAGTTTTAGACAAGATAGGTTGCACTTTACACTGTGTGAAAAAGTGGATTCCTCTTTTCTTAGCTATTGCTATGTTTTCATTTGGTTTATGGCCATGTTCATTTAACCTTTTCACTGAGTTTTTTTCTAGGAGAGAATTTTTCATATTTTGTTCAATTAACTTTCCAGCACTGTGCAATTGATAACAAGTTTAAAAATATCACCTAGGAGATAGTACTTTTTCACCTACTTTCTGGTACTTTTTCAATTGCAAAGTGTTAAAAAAGCTATTTTAAATGTTCAAGAGACAAGTTAAATTATAAGTTTTATATATACCTTGGGACTTCCGCCAGCCCCATCCGCACAGATCGCTCCGACGCCGCCATCCTCTGTCCTCCCCAGCTCCAGTACCAGGTCCCGTAACTTTGGTCAGTCAAGGCCAGTCTGAGCAAGCGCGGTGCGCTCTCTCCACAGTGCGCTCTCTCCGCACTGCGCTTGCTCAGACTGGCTGCGACTGGCCGAAGTTACTGGGCTCGGTACCGGAGCTGGAGAAGACTGAGGACGGCGGCGTGGGAGCAATCTGTGTGGATGAGGCTGGAGGAAATCCCAGGTATGTATGAAACTTTTAATTTAACTTGTCTCTTGTTTCCTTTAGGCCCGGTTCACATTAGCGGCTGCTATCCGGAATCGCCGTGCCGGAGCCGGACCGCATGCGGACCGGACGAAACGGACGCACGGCATAGCAATGAAAGTCTATGCGACCGTTCACATGCGTCCGTTTCGTCCGGACCGGAGCCGGACCGGATCCGGACTCCGGCGTCCGTTCCAACATGCGCTATTTTTTGGTCCGGCTGGTCCGGCTGACGTATCCGGACCGGAGCCGGAATGTTGCATCCGGCCAATGGAAACCAATGAGAACCGGAGAGCGCACAACACACTGGCTATAAAAACCGGATGTTGTACCACACTTCCTATGCTGACTCTATGGTATGGTGGCCATTTTGGATGGGGACCACATGGCACCAGCGTTCACAGAGTGGAGCAGCAGTGACTTCATGCTGGAGCTCTTTGGCAGCTGATAGCGAGGGGGTGAGGCCCTACACATCAGAAGACCTCATCCTACAGGTGCAGCAGGTACCAGCCCTGTGGGACAAGGGGGATGCGGACCACAGCAACATCAAAAAATGCAGAGGACTGTGGAAAAAAATTGCCAAGCTGTATGTGGAGGACTTTGAGAACTTGAGCAAGAGACAGCAAGGCACAGAGGGTATGTTGACTAGAAGTTTTTTGGGGGGGGCTTGTGGTTTAAGCTTGTGATGTATTCATCTTTTGCTATGGATTTGTGTCACCCACGTGTTGCCCACCCACCCGTGGCCCACCCACCCGTGGCCCACCCACCTGTACCCCACCTGTGCTGTATCCCACCCACCTGTGATGTATCACACCCACCTGTACCCCACCTGTGATGTATCCCACCTGTGATGTATCCCACCCACCAGTACCCCACCTGTGATGTATCCCACCCACCTCTACCCCACCTGTGATGTATCCCACCCACCTGTACCCCACCTGTGATGTATCCCACCTGTGATGTATCCCACCCACCTGTACCCCACCTGTGCTGTATCCCACCCACCTGTGATGTATCACACCCACCTGTACCCCACCTGTGATGTATCCCACCTGTGATGTATCCCACCCACCAGTACCCCACCTGTGATGTATCCCACCCACCTCTACCCCACCTGTGATGTATCCCACCCACCTGTACCCCACCTGTGATGTATCCCACCTGTGATGTATCCCACCCACCAGTACCCCACCTGTGATGTATCCCACCCACCTGTACCCCACCTGTGATGTATCCCACCTGTGATGTATCCCACCCACCTGTACCCCACCTGTGCTGTATCCCACCCACCTGTGATGTATCCCACCCACCTGTACCCCACCTGTGCTGTATCCCACCCACCTGTGATGTATCACACCCACCTGTACCCCACCTGTGATGTATCCCACCCACCTGTACCCCACCTGTGATGTATCCCACCCACCAGTACCCCACCTGTGATGTATCCCACCCACCTCTACCCCACCTGTGATGTATCCCACCCACCTCTACCCCACCTGTGATGTATCCCACCCACCTCTACCCCACCTGTGATGTATCCCACCCACCTCTACCCCACCTGTGATGTATCCCACCCACCTCTACCCCACCTGTGATGTATCCCACCTGTGATGTATCCCACCCACCTGTACCCCACCTGTGATGTATCCCACCCACCTGTACCCCACCTGTGATGTATCCCACCCACCTCTACCCCACCTGTGATGTATCCCACCCACCTCTACCCCACCTGTGATGTATCCCACCCACCTGTACCCCACCTGTGATGTATCCCACCTGTGATGTATCCCACCCACCTGTACCCCACCTGTGCTGTATCCCACCCACCTGTGATGTATCACACCCACCTGTAACCCACCTGTGATGTATCCCACCTGTGATGTATCCCACCCACCAGTACCCCACCTGTGATGTATCCCACCCACCTCTACCCCACCTGTGATGTATCCCACCCACCTGTACCCCACCTGTGATGTATCCCACCTGTGATGTATCCCACCCACCAGTACCCCACCTGTGATGTATCCCACCCCTCTCTACCCCACCTGTGATGTATCCCACCCACCTCTACCCCACCTGTGATGTATCCCACCTGTGATGTATCCCACCCACCTGTACCCCACCTGTGCTGTATCCCACCCACCTGTGATGTATCCCACCCACCTGTACCCCACCTGTGCTGTATCCCACCCACCTGTGCTGTATCCCACCCACCTGTGATGTATCCCACCCACCTGCGATGTACCCCACCTGTGCACATAAAACATACACAATGACCAATTATTATACATCAATTTATTGTAAAAAATTAATACATTTAAAATCACTCAAACTTGAAACTCCAAAATAAACACATTTCAACAAAACAAATTAAAAACCAAACATTCACCCTCGTCCAGGTGGTGTGGTAAAATAAAGTCTCAGTTGGTCCCTGTTCCGCAGTGACACTACCCTTGGTCTGGTTGCATACCTCCGCAGGGGCATTAGTGGAAGCACATTCGGGGGTTCCGGAGTCTCTCTTTCCTCCTGCCGCACAAAGTTGTGGAGGATGCATGCTGCCTTCACCACGACAACTGCGTTGCCCGGTTTCAGCAGCATGGGCGTGTGGAACACCCTCCACTTTGACACCAGGATCCCAAATGTGCACTCCACCATTCTCCTTGCACGGCTCAACCGAGCATTGAAGTGTAGCTGGCTGGCATCAAGTCCCCTGTCTGGGTACGGACGCATTACATGGTCGGACAGGGCGAAGGCCTCGTCCCCCACAAACACATAGGGGTAGGCCGGTGCCCTTGTCCCAGGCCAGGGTCTGTCACGGGGGAGACGCAGTCTGCCTTCCTCCATCAGCCGGCAAAGGGTCGTACGCTGGAAAATTCCAGAGTCATTGGAACTACCGTACGACCCCACATCCACGTACACAAACTTGTAGTCCGCATCTGCCACTGCCATTAGAACAATGCTGAAGTATTTTTTATAGTTGAAATAATGGCTGCCACTCCCCACGGGTTTCTGAATCCGGATGTGTTTCCCATCCAGTGCGCCAACACAATTAGGAAACTTGCACTCGGTCCAGAAGCCCTGGGCGATCTCCTCCCATTTCGTGGTGTCCGGCACAGGCATGTATCTGGCCCTCAGTCGCGTCCAAAGGATCCTCGAAGTCCTCACGACGATGCCTGCCACCGTGCTCTTCCCAATACGAAATGTGACATGTAGCGATGTATATGTTTGTCCAGTTGCGATGTACCTACAAGAGAAATAATCGAAATCAATTTTTCATGTCGTTACAGGAGAAAGGTTCAAGACAAGGTGGCGCAATATACGGGATGCATACGTGAAATGGCTACGGAAGAAAAAACTTGCCGAACGAAGTGGCAGTGGCGGGGGAAGGCGACAAAAAGACTACCAATTTGCCAAGCAATTGTCTTTCATCAATGCAAGCCTGGAACCTAGACTGTAAGTACCACTACTGTGGGCAGGAACTGAGAGCTCATTTACCATGACTTCGGCCATGTATTGCTATGGCCTCAATTCCCATGGCTAGCGAACTTTTCTCACAAGCTTTATCAAATGTTGGGTAGAAACGGTTGATAAAGTGATTGCGAGTTTTCATCTAGCTCTGTGAATTGACGCCACATGCTGTTTGGCACACCAATAAATATTGTTTTTATCTACAGGACTGAAGACAATTTGGAGCAAGAGGAACCGACCCAGGAGGCACGGTTCAGCAGTGAGGAGAGCTTGGTGGATGATGACGTCGCCGATGTAACCTATTGCCCCGAGGAGAGGAGTAGGAGGAGGGAGTCCTTAATCCCAACTCTCTCCTTTGATGATGACTTGGCAGAAGAGAGCTTGGATGTTGAGGTTGCAGGACCGAGTGTGGAAGAAGCTGAACCTCCACAATCGACCGCTATGGAAGCTCCAGGGGAACAAGAACAAAGTGAGGAGCACCGAGAGACTGCAGCACAACCAGCGCGCAGGGCAACCCCGACACAGGCCAGAGGACGGGAAGATGCTGCCACACCACCAGTGAGGACCACCACACCAGTGAGGCGTCGAGGTACCCTCCCCCCAACAAGGAGAGAGACAGAGTCCGAGATGTCCGGGGCTGTCTCCGGACTTCTCGGGATTCTTCAGAGCCACCAAACTCTCATAACCCGGCAGTTGCAAGATGAGGACAGGGGCCATATCATGGAGCAGTACAAGTCCCACATCACTTCACTGCAATGTGAGCTCGACGCTGTACATGGGCACTACAGGGACGAGCTTAAAATGATGCATGAGATGCACAGAGGAGAAATCGACCAACTGCGTGCGCAGCATCATCAGTCGGTGGGCCAGCTGCAGAACATGATGCAGCAAATGCATCAACAAAGCAAGGAACTACTGAAATTGCAGGCACACCCGTGTTTTCACACTGTGATGTCTCTAATACCATATCTGGAAAAGGTGCCTTCCCAAAACCTGATGGCGTGCCATTCCAATTTGCTGGAGGTGATTAAACAGCACATGGACACGCCATTATTGCAACCACCAATTTTTAGACCCCCACAACCAACAGCGGTGCCCACCTGGCAATCATCACAGATGTACACCGGCTACAGAGGCAGTCAATATGGGCCACCGCTGTCAGGGTCCAGCTCATCCACGACCAGCACCCAAGAGAGTCCAGATTTCCAGGCAGCAACTCCCACCTTTTCTAGTAGTGGTGCCGATACAATTTGAAAAAAAAAGTCAAATTGTTCCTGGACATGCTCCTCTGAATACCTCCGATCCTCGGAGGAAGGATACCATCACAGGGCTTTTTAGCCCAACCTTTTCCCTGCCCCATCTCCTTCAACCAAGGTTCAGAGGTGTTCAGATGACCATGTCAGGGAACTTTTGGTTTTGCTGGACTTGAACTTTAGGGCCTGGTGTCCCCGAAAGACACTACCTGGGTCACAACCTTGTGCCTGTTGCACTGCACCTGTAGTCCTGCACCTGTGCCTTTGATTCCTCTTGTTCCTTACTTTGTTGTTCCTAATCACTTGCACAAGACCCTTGGAGCCATGGGTGAAGGACACCTTGACTGGTCGTTGAGAGGCCTAGCCTTTTCACTGACCTGTGTCCTTCATCCATGGCTCAGAGGGTCCTGTGCCAGTGGTTAGGTTTTAGAAGCACTAATAATTTAGGGCCTGGTGTCCCCGAAAGACACTACCTGGGTCACAACCTTGTGCCTGTTGCACTGCACCTGTAGTCCTGCACCTGTGCCTTTGATTCCTCTTGTTCCTTACTTTGTTGTTCCTAATCACTTGCACAAGACCCTTGGAGCCATGGGTGAAGGACACCTTGACTGGTCGTTGAGAGGCCTAGCCTTTTCACTGACCTGTGTCCTTCATCCATGGCTCAGAGGGTCCTGTGCCAGTGGTTAGGTTTTAGAAGCACTAATAATTTAGGGCCTGGTGTCCCCGAAAGACACTACCTGGGTCACAACCTTGTGCCTGTTGCACTGCACCTGTAGTCCTGCACCTGTGCCTTTGATTCCTCTTGTTCCTTACTTTGTTGTTCCTAATCACTTGCACAAGACCCTTTGAACCATGGATGAAGGACACCTTGACTGGTTGGTGAGAGGCCTAGCCTTTTCACTGACCTATGTCCTTCATCCATGGCTCAGAGGGTCATGTGCCAGTGGTTAGGTTTTTGAAGCACTTCAATTTTAGGGCCTGGTGTCCCCGAAAGACACTACCTGGGTCACAACCTTGTGCCTGTTGCACTGCACCTGTAGTCCTGCTCCTCTGCCATCGGTTCCTCTTGCTCCTCACTTTGTTCTTGTTCCTAACCACTTGCACAAGACCCTTTGAACCATGGATGAAGGACACCTTGACTGGTCGGTGAGAGGCCTAGCCTTTTCACTGACCTGTGTCCTTCATCCATGGCTCAGAGGGTCATGTGCCAGTGGTTAGGTTTTTAAAGCACTTCAATTTTAGGGCCTGGTGTCCCCGAAAGACACTACCTGGGTCACAACCTTGTGCCTGTTGCACTGCACCTGTAGTCATGCACCTCTGCCATCGGTTCCTCTTGCTCCTCACTTTGTTCTTGTTCCTAACCACTTGCACAAGACCCTTTGAACCATGGATGAAGGACACCTTGACTGGTCGGTGAGAGGCCTAGCCTTTTCACTGACCTGTGTCCTTCATCCATGGCTCAGAGGGTCCTGTGCCAGTGGTTAGGTTTTTGAAGCACTTCAATTTATTAGGGCCTGGTGTCCCCGAAAGACACTTGGGCAGCTATGCCCTGCAACTCTTCCAGCACAAAGTTGGTGGTTGGTGTTCCTTAAAACTGACCGGGCTATACCATAGATATGTTATTTTTTTGTCTTCCATGTTGGAAGAATGTTTCCATGTTGGAAAGTGGTTGTTTTTGCAATAAAAAAATTTGTTTTTACATACCTCAGTGTGATGAGTAGTTGTTCTTGTGGTGTGACTGCTCTCCTGAACGTGGTATCCTTCTTCCTAAGGTCATCCTTCACCATCTCCAAAAGGGTATCAAACCTGTCAGGAGATGGAAAGGAAGAAGCTGTAAAGTATGTTGTGGGACAAGGTGTTGGGTGGAGGATGGGGGAGGTGTGTTTACAGAGGTTTGGGAGTGTTGTGGAGGGTGGGGGTGTACTGTATAGCTAGGTATACAGGGTTGTGGGGGTCAGGGTGGTGTGTTTAGCTAGGTATACAGGGATGAGGTGTTGTGGGGGTGAGGGTGGGGTGTTTAGGAATGGTGGGGGTTGGTGTATTTAGGCCTATATACTTACAGGGGAATAGACATCCGAGTGTAGCTGTAGAACTTCTGTGGGTGTCGTCTGAGGTCCCGGTAGAGGGCCTGGAACTCTCCCTTCCTCTGCCTCCTGGCTAGTAGAGGGTGCACCCACCATCTCCTGCGAGGAGCACGCCTTCTCCCCACATAGTAGTAGGTAAACAACAGGAAGGAGAGAATTCCCAGGTAATAAGCGTAAAAAATGACTGGATCCATGGTCCCAACTGCTGTCTCTGTATCCAAGGATGGTCTCCACACGTCCAGCTGTCTCCAACAATGACCCCAGAGCTTCTGCTGACCTCCCAGAACCCCAGGTATTTATACAGGTTGTTATCTCTTTAAGAATCCGGATCCGGACCGCAACCGTGTTCATACCGCACGGAAACCGTATGCAACCGGACCGGATCCGGACCGGATCCGGACAGGAACCGTACGGTTCAGGTCCGATCCGGCTCCGGTGCGGTCCGGACATCCGGTGCGGTTTTTGCAAAACCGCAAGTGTGAACGGGGCCTTAAAGAGAAGATGAAAAATGATCTCCTATGAGAAAACTCAGGAGAAATAGTTACTTGCATATGGGCCAATGCCTGTTTTGTTTCTTGTTTTTAACTTGATTACTGCTAGGGATGAGCTCAAATTTTGGCATTCACATATTGCATAAAAATTTGCATTTTCAACTGATATTTTGTGGGAAAAAAAATTAGAAATTTCTTGAAAATGTTTCCTCATGTCCGTTGACTACAATGCACTTGGAAAATGTGTTTTGGCATCTGTGCAAAAAAATCTGTTTTCTAATGCTTATAGTCTTCAATGCATTTCGTGAAAATTTGCCTACTTGCCCAATACATTTTTGCGCATGTACTCATCAATGCAAAAATGTGTTTTCTTATACTCATAGACTTAGTTTTCTCAGGTGCATATATTTTTGCTAATATTCTCATTTGTGTGAAAACTTTACATTTTTGTGAACTATGTATAACAAAGTCAAAATGCCCATGTTTGCCCATGATTAGTTGCTGCATGTTAGTAATGCCTGCACTGCACAGCCAGTAAGGATTTGTACTTTTCACAGACTGATTTTTGCTACTGTGTTTTTGCTTCATGCCTTTATTCTTTTCCATTAGTTTAAGTTATTGTTGACCCATGTATTGCTCTGGTGTTGGGAGGCTTGTATGCAATGGGGTTATTATGTCAAATGCTGGAGATACCCAATTGTTGTGCAAGGTTACTAGTGCTATATGTTGAGGTCCACGGAGCTATGAAGCATGACTTTAAAATTAAAGTAATCAGTTGTCTCAGTTGTTTCTTAATGGATGGTTTCTTTCATGCGCACCTTCATTGGGTGATGTTTAACTTAGAGCTATATAATGTGGCAATCTGTCCGCACAGCTAGGTTCACGGTTAGGTTTCTAGTTTCTATACCTATGTGAATCAGGAATCTACAGTGTGTATCTTTGTCAATTTTGTTTTCAGACACATTTGTCTTTCTCAAATTTATATTGTCAAACCCTTGAAACCCTCAGAACACCTTTAAAACTCCCGCTTTTATCAATGCATACAATCTAGCTTAGGTCACTCCCTCCAGCCATCGTACAAACTTTTTTGTCTTGCAGAGTTTTATTCAGGAACTTACCGCCTATGGATATACAATTTACTCATTCCCTTATCTCTTGTTTTACACCTATGCTAGTGCTCTCCGTCACCACTCATCGAGGGCCGAGATCCTCACACATTTTTGGCACAGCTAAAATTAATTGATGGGACTGAATCAGGAAAGGTGTGTTGCATCAAGTAGAACACCTTCCCCTCTGTATTGTATAATTGATGTGTTTTGCTACACCTCAATTCAGAGGCATGAAAAGTAAAATTGCTGAATAGTGAGGTAAATTAGCAACTTGTTAGGTAAATACCTCAAAAATGTAAATTCACATTGGCCTCAATTCTGGTAGCTATGTGAGGTACATATTTTTTTGTAGGTAAAATACCTCATGAGGTATTTTCCTCTTTTTTTAGCAATTCTGAAAGATTTTTCTCCATTTCCGAACATGAGGTAAAGGCATTAAAGAATACCCGAAGTGACATGTGACATGATGAGATAGACATGTGTATGTACAGTCCCTAGCACACAAATAACTCGGCTGTGTTCCTTTTTTTCTTTCTCTGCCTGAAAGAGTTAAATATCAGGTATGTAGTAAGTGGCTGACTCAGTCCTGACGCAGACAGGAAGTGACTGCAGTGTAATCCTCACTAATAAGAAATTCCCCTTTTTATCTCTTTCTTGATCTCAGAGGCCATTTTCTGCTAGGAAAGTGCTTTATAGTCTGAATTTCTTATCAGTGAGGGTCACTTCCTGTCAGGACTGAGTCAGCCACTTACATACCTGATATTTAACTCTTTCAGACAGAGAAAGAAAAAAAGGAAAACATCATAGTTATTTGTGCGCTGGGCACTATACCTACACATGTCTATCTCATCATGTCACATGTAACTTCAGGTATCCTTTAAAGGAATACTATTAAAGTATCTCAATTTCTGGAAGCAGCATTAATCAATTTGGCAATATGAGTCAGAACAAACACAGCATATGTTTCTGCTGTGCAGTGTGTCTTTTTTAATATACCTTGCAGATAGCGTCCCCTGAACAAACTGACGGCGACAGGTTTTTGGGGCAGACCATTATGCTAGAGGTGATGCCTCTTGCCGAGTGCAGCTGTGGATTATACTGTTTTATGCTCCCCAACATCAGTGCAAGTTATGCAGCATGTTACTATGAGGAGGGAGAGACAACAGCTCTCCCTCCCTCTCACTCCAAGTCTGCCCGGCCAATAACATCATGCTTACTTGTCCCCTTCTGTTTGCGTGTGAAGGGAATCGTCAGAAGTTTCCCTTCACACTAGTGAAGCCCGGTTCATGAGGGATTGGCTCATTTGAGCCGGTTCTTTCCTGTGAGTCGAGTGATCCGACTCATCACACTGAACCGAATCAGTTCAGTGGAAGAGAAAGGATTCCTTTCTCATCCACTGGACTGATTCGGTTCAGTGTCTTTCTCATCCACTGAACTGATTCGGTTCAGTGTGATGAGTCGGATCACTCGACTCACAGGAAAGAACCGGCTCAAATGAGCCAATCCCTCATGAACCGGGCTTCACTAGTGTGAAGGGAAACTTCTGACGATTCCCTTCACACGCAAACAGAAGGGGACAAGTAAGCATGATGTTATTGGCCGGGCAGACTTAGAGTGAGAGGGAGGGAGAGCTGTTGTCTCTCCCTCCTCATAGTAACATGCTGCATAACTTGCACTGATGTTGGGGAGCATAAAACAGTATAATCCACAGCTGCACTCGGCAAGAGGCATCACCTCTAGCATAATTGTCTGCCCCAAAAACCCGTCGCCGTCAGTTTGTTCAGGGGACGCTGTCTGCAAGGTATATTAAAAAAAAGACACACTGCACAGCAGAAACATATGCTGTGTTCGTTCTGACTCATATTGCCATATTGATTAATGCTGCTTCCAGAAATTGAGATACTTTAATAGTATTCCTTTAAGTGAGGTAAAACATGAGGTATTTCAGCAGTAAACATGCAGTAAATAAATAATATTAATCTTTAATTGTCTTTCATAAGTTAGGATAGTCTTTGGAACATGTTTTTTTTGAGGGGGGAAGGTGTATTTCATTATGTAGCAACCTATGAAAAGTATATTTATAGGCATCACTTATAAAAAAAATCCAGTAAATATTTGGAGTTTTATTTCTACTATTCTTTTCTATTACACATCCTGAATAAGAACGACACTAAAACAGCAATAGGAACTCCATTAACCCTCTGGGCGATATAATTACATCGCCCAGGAGGGGGCACAGCACTTTTTTTTTAACTTTTAATTTTTTTAAATCATGTAGCGAGCCCTGAGCTCGCTACATGATAGCCGCTGCGCAGCGGCATCCCCCCACCCACCCCGATCGCCTTCAGCGATCAGAGCAAGCAGGAAATCCCGTTCAGAACGGGATTTCCTGCTGGGCTTCCCCGGTCGCCATGGCGACGGGGCGGGATGACGTCACCGACGTCATGGACATCGTGACATCAGAGGGAGTCCCGATCCACCCCTCAGCGTTGCCTGGCACTGATTGGCCAGGCTGCGCAAGGGGTTGGGGAGGGGCTGTGCGGCACGGCGGGTAGCGGCGGATCGGCGGCGAGCGGCGGCGATCGGAAGTTACACACACCTAGCAAAGTGTAACGCAGCGTGTAACAAAAAAAATTACGCAAATCGGCCCACCAGGGTCTGAGAACTCCTCCTGCGCGACATACCCCGAGCTCAGCTCGGGATTATCGCCCAGGAGGTTAAAAACTTAAAAATGCATACAAATTGACTTTTACCTTCAGGTACATGCAGGTCTTAAACTAATCGTTAAATTATGTGCTAACATGCCCCCTAATTTCCATGAGAATAGCTATTTTAGGTAAATTACCTCATAATTTACCTCATGAGGTAAACTATGACTAAAACCTACCAGAATTGCTAAATGGCCTCAATTCTGGGAGCTATGTGAGGTAATTCTTTTTTTGTAGGTAAAATACCTCATGAGGTAATTTCCTCTTTTTTTTAGCAATTCTGAAAGATTTTTCTCCATTTCCGAATATGTGGTAAAACATGAGGTAAATGCATAAAGTGAGGTAAAGTATGAGGTATTTCAGTGGTAAACATGCAGTAAATAAATAATAGTAGTCTTTAATTGTCCTCCATAAGTAAGGATATTATTTTATTTATTTTTTTTGAGGGGGGAAGGTGTATTTGATTATGTAGCAACCTCTATGAAAAGTATATTTATACGCATCCCTTATAAAAAAACAAGTGAGATATACAGTATTTTACCTCTAGCCTAAAGATGTTGGTAAATTACTAACAGCCAAACAGCCATTTGTGAAAGGGAGGAAACCGAGAGCAGGGAAAAGGGGAAAACTAATTATAGTATATACAGTGTGTTATCTTTTTACTTTTCTATTACTCTTTTGGAAAATAAGAAAGTTCATGGAAACATGTTTTTCTAATATCACAAGTGTTGTATTGCATACCGTAAATGCACAATATAATTTTGGTAGTAATTAAAAATAGTTATTAAGATACTAGTGGTTTTAAACAGATGCAAATTGTATGCGTATTTAATATAGCTTGGACTTACAGTTTACTTGTCAGTATAATAAAAAAAATGCTTATCTGGCTTCCACTTTCCACCCACTACAATAAAAACAAGGGCTGTGGAGTCGAGGAGTCGGAGCAATTTTGGGTACCTGGAGTTGGTGGTTTTATAAACTGAGGAGTCAGAGTCAGATGATTTTTGTACCAAATCCACAGCCCTGGTAAGTATTACACTAAGGAGTCGGAGTCATTTTGGTTACCTGGATTCGGAGTTGGAGTCAGAGTCGGAAGTTTCATAAATTGAGGAGTCTGAGTTGGAGTCAGATGATTTGTGTACCGACTCCACAGCCCTGCAATAAACCATCAAACACTTAATGAAATACCACATAAATCTATAAAATACTTAATGAAATGCTGCATGAGGTCTAAACCTTTGTGAATTGTCATAATTACTGAACTATTACTGCATGTGTGAAAAACTTAGTGAGTACTCAAAAGAATATGTTTTGTGCTGCAAGTGAATTGCTTAACAAGACATATTTACAGAATAACTTTGAGTGACTTGAAGCCATTGTATTATGTACTCATGTTTGTATTATACACTTTTTCTTACTGTATACCACGAAAGATGATAGCACTTTATGTTCCAATACTTGTTAAAGAGACTCTGTAACAAATTTTTCAGCCTTAGTTCTTCTATCCTATAAGTTCCTATGCCTGTTCTAATCTGCTCTGGCTTACTGCAGTCTTTCCTAACTGCACTGTCTCTGTAATAAATCAATGTATCTTTCCTCTGTCCTGTTTGTCCGGCTAAAGCTTGATTGTGTGGAATGTGCAGGGCTGCTTGTGATTGGTAGAAGCGATACACACCCTCTGCAGGCCCCCTGCATACTGTGAATGACTCACACACTATGCTTAGCTGAGCCTATTAGAAGCTGGTTAGTTTGTTTGTAAACACTGCCTAAAACTGTTAATTACAAGCCAGGATTGCAGCAGAGAGTGGCAGAAACATCACAGAGGGGCACAGGAGAAAATAATGAATAGAATGGTATGCTTTTTATTGTAAGAATATTCGAGTACAGATTCTCTTTAAATCTTTCCATATCTTTGTATGTGTCTTCAAAACTTTCTCTCTCTTTTTTATGACAACTATACTATTTCAGTCAGCCAACATCTTCTCAGTCCAGCATGAGCACCTCACAATACTGATACTCCAGGGAAGCCTTCTACATGTTCTAGCGCCTCTCTTCTCTTCACAAATATCTTCTCATGGAACCAACTCCTCAGTCAACCAACAACTTCTCACTCAGCTAATTACTTACTCCCAACATCTCACTACATGACACACTTTTCACTCCATCAAAATCTTCACATTCTGCCAACTTCTTCATATTCCGTCAACACGTTCTCTCTCTGCCAACCATTTAATAAGCCAGAGCCTCCTCAGAGCACAGATACCATCTCCATCCACCAATATCTTCTCATTCTACCAAACTGTACTTTACTTTCTCTGAATCTTGCTTTTTTTTAGGATACTTTTTTCCTGCCAGCTTATTTTTACTCTGCCAGTATCTGCTGAATGTGCCAACAATTTAAGTCCCTGTTAGTACACCAACAGCATCTTACGCAGCCAAAACCCGTTTAGCCTACACACAAGCCTTCAGCTGCTTCCAACTACATACATTGATTTATTTATGATCTTATCTGCTATTATCATTGTTATCCCGGGTGTTAATGAGAAAAATGATCTGTGTCTGTATTGTACCTGCTAATCAGCAAACAAAAAAGTAAAAAGTACATTTTTTATGCTGGATTCTACGCAGGGTATGATACATTTAGTAGGCTGTTCTATAATGTTAGCCATCACTAAAAGTGGAAAGTTATCACCTCTTCAAAGCAGGCGGTATTGTTCTGTGCCATTACCGCCTGCTCTAATCTTTATGAATTGACATTTACTGACATGTGTTGAGGTAATTACCGCACAAGTCGGTAATTTACCTCACTGCTCGTGAATTTCAGCTTTCCATGCGGTAATAGCTTTTATGATTTAACAGTTTCCTAAGTGCTTGGTAAAGTCAGCTGTTTTCTGCATTACCGTATGTGGTAATGCTTTATGAATCAACCCCATAGTGTATAGTATAGTCTATTTAAGGGGTTCTTTGGTGGGGCTAGGTGGCCTGAAGAAGCATTGCATGCTGGCACTGCAAAACTGTTGTTGACCTTTTCCCTGCCTTGTAACTCCCTCTCTCCATAGCTATGTGTTGCTTCCTGGTAGTGTGCTTTTAATGTTTGTTAGTAAACGGTGACTTTGAATGGATGTGCGCTGCCACTCTTCTGTGCTGAATTGAATCTATTACTCATTTACTGGCAAGCTGCACTCCGTGTATGGTCGATGGGACTGAAATACTGTGCATCAAGTTTCTTTCTCTCTGTGATTACTATAATAGATGGAATCATGATTATTCAAAACTTTTTTCTAAATTTTATTAATCGTTGGAAAACCAAATACAGAATGATTATTCGGTATGGCAGAGAACCATATAGTGTGTATTAGTGATGGTCAAGCAGATGCAAATAACTTTGTGTTGATGCAGATTTATGCAAAATTTTATGGAAATGTATGCAGCTTGAAAATGAACCAATCAAATCCTGCTGTAAAATTCGATTGGTTCATTTTCAAGCTGCATGAATTTGCATATACATTTGCATCAACTCGAATGTTATTTGCATCTACTTGACCATCACTAGTGTGTATACCAAACTTTAGTTCAAAGTGTGCCAAAAATTAGGAAAATATTTGCAAACAAAAGCTATGAGTGAGTTCCTTTCACAAAACAGTTCCGCACATATTTTGTGTTTGCACTAGCTTTCCTAAGATAATGACATCTAACGCTGTGTATGTATTAAAGGGCTGTGGGGGACATTTATCAAGAGTATCTGAGACAAAATATTAGTAGGTTTTTAGAAATGTGTGCAGAACTGTCTCAGACATCTTAAGAAATCACAGGATAGTGCAGTTTCCTTCTTAAACTGGTGTGAAATTAGGAAGGCTTCTCAGACAGTGCAGTGTGTGAAGGGAATTGCTGTTGCTGAGGTAATCAATGCATCCACTGTAATGCCGAGCACTGGAAGGGTTAAGCACAGAAAAGCTTCACAGGACACCTGGCTGCAGGGGGGAGGATCACTTTACAAATCATGTCTAATCTGCACTGCTGCACTATCTGTAGAACTGCTATCACTCCTTATTCTGCAGCAGTTTAGGAATGGATTTGCACTTTTCTTTGTGTTATAACGTTTTATTGAGCAAAATATCATAACAGGATATAAACATACATGTACAGTTTGTTCCACAGGGATAGACTGAGACATTGACATTATTACTTACCTATGTATTAGATGGCTTTTACATAGTGGTTTTCAACTATATAAATAAATTGCATACATAACCAACTTTATGGAAAGTAGAATTTTGCGTATCCGAATAAGTTTAGGGCGAAGCCACATACTTAATAGGCATTAGAAAGTATAAAGGAAAGAGTAGTCTCATTACTTTAACTGGTGAACATCTAATCACAAAGATAGCAAGGGATAGAGAAGGGGTAGGGGGGAAAGAGAAGGGAAGAAGGGGACAGACATCCAACAGTGGATGGGTGTGGAGAGGGGAAGAGATGAGAGGGGGGGGGGGGGAGGAGGGGAGGGAAAGCCTGGCTAATCAGAGTTGCACAGTAAGGTAACCAAATTGCATGAAGATTACATGAGATTATGTATAACCCAGGTGTGAATTAAGAAGATAAAGGGATGACACTGTGACAGGATTTGTATGATTCCATGCTGGAAAGTTACATGCAGTGTTTAGTAGCTTTTAATTACCTGAGATTAAGGCCTTCGCCCCATCTGATTCTCTAAAATCATACCAGACAGCCCATTTTTTAACAAAGGCCTCATTGCGTTCATATGCACTGTAGAATAGATCTTCAAGTATACAGATCTCATTAAGCTCTGTGAAGACTTGAAGAGGAGTAGGGATCAGGGGACCTCTCCAGTTGCGGGCGATTAACAGCTTAGCAATAATCATGAGGATGCTAGTCAAGTTTTTCTTTAATTGTGAAGTCCCACTGGGGAGTAAGTTGAGTAAGGCTACTTCCGGAGTGAAAGGGAGTTTTTCCATATACATGGCATCATTGATGGAGAAGATGATTTTCCAGAATGGTTTTATTTTGGGGCGATACCACCATATGTGTAAGTAAGAACCTACTTCACTTTGATATCTCCAACATGTGTCAACATTCCCAGGACCATACTTTGCCGTCTGGGTGGGGCATCTGAACCATCTGGCAAAAAGCCTATAGTTACGTTCTTGGAAGGCAGCTGATATAGAGGACCTGTGTAATGAAGAGAAGACATCCTCCCATTGTTCACTTTCCAGGACATGTCCCAGGTCTGAGTCCCATTTATCGGTTAGGTGAAGCAATTGTGGTGTGCTGAGGGAGCATATAAGTTCAGAATATAGAATAGAGATCTTATGTTCTGTGGAGACAGAAGAGGAGCAAAGGGTTTCAAAAGGAGTGAGTTTCCTATGGATATTAGAATGTGGAGTTAAGGAATTAAAGGGACTCCGAGCTCAGACTAAAAATAAAATTTGAACTTACCCGGGGCTTTCTCCATCCCAGCCCTGGTCGGGACGTCCCACGCCGGCCTCCTGGCTCTTCTCCCGGCGGCTGTCCGCATAGCGCGTACAGGCCGGTCCCCCGGGCGACACTGGCGAGTGTCGGGCCTTCTCCTTCCTTATACGTCACGAATGACGTCACACGCCGGCCGCCGCGCGTCATGACGGCGGCCGGCTGACAGCACGGCGCATGTGCGATTAAACCGCGCATGCGCCGTGCTGTCACGCCGGCCGCCGTCATGACGCGCGGCGGCCGGCGTGTGACGTCATTTGTGACGTATAAGGAAGGAGAAGGCCCGACACTAGCCAGTGTCGCCCGGGGGACCGGCCTGTACGCGCTATGTGGACAGCCGCCGGGAGAAGAGCCAGGAGGCCGGCGTGGGACGTTCCGACCAGGGCTGGGATGGAGAAAGCCCCGGGTAAGTTCAAATTTTATTTTTAGTCTGAGCTCGGAGTCACTTTAAAGAATTGTCTGATCTGTCTCCACAGGAACCAGTTAATCTGAGGTTTGTCTTCTCGATTACCCAGATCCTCCCAGTCTTTAATCTTATTGTTGCCAGTGATCTGTGGCCAGAATTCCCTATCCCATCCCAGAATGGATTTAGCCTTGAAGCCTATGGCTAGGTTTGGGTTGTCTAGGAGAGATATAAGAGGGCCAGGTATCGTAGATATTTTGCGTTTTTTAATAGCTACATCCCAACCTTTTAGGATCACTTGGAACCATAGTAAAGACCTAGGGTCAGTGGCAGAGAACAGCGTATCTAAGATTACCCATTGTTTGGAGCTTCTACTTTGGAACCAGTCCAAGACTCGGGCAAGTAGGACTGCCAGGTAGTAAGTTTGTATGTCCGGCAGGCCCATTCCCCCTCCGATCTTAGGTCTACTTAGTAATTTACTATTAATTCTGTGCGGTTTACCATTCCAGATGAATTGGAGAAAGGAGGTATGTATTTTTTTGAGGAAGGAGCTGGATAGCCAGATAGGGAGGGCCTGCATAACATACAGTAGTTTGGGTAAGATATCCATTTTAATGACGCATATTCTACTGGACCAAGAAAGGTAAAGAGATTTCCATCTGGCCACGTCGCCTTTAATCTTTGCTATTAACGGTGGAAAGTTCAATTGGGATAATTCTGAGAGATTGTTGGAGATATAGACCCCTAGATATTTAATCTTATGTTTCTGCCATCTGAATGGAAAGGAAGCTGATAAATCCTGTACCAGATCATCCTGGAGTGATATGTTGAGAACCTCTGTCTTAGAAAGGTTGATTTTAAAATTACTGCAGTCCCCAAATTCTGACATTTCCTTGAGGATATTTGGGAATGCTATACGTGGATTAGATACAAATAGTAATAGGTCGTCGGCAAAGAGGGCCAGTTTGGTATGGGAGGATCCAAGGTTGAAACCTCTTATGGATGGGTTGTCACGTAGGGCAATAGCAAGGTGTTCCATGCAGATGACATATAATAAGGGAGACAGGGGACAACCCTGTCTCGTACCGTTACGAATGGGGAAGGCATCCGACAGGGTCCCATTCACTCTAACCCTGGCTGTAGGATCATGATATAGAGCCATCACTTTGGATCTAAACTTAGGACCAAGGCCTATTTGCTGTAAGGAGCCCTCTAGAAACAGCCAGTGGACCCTGTCGAATGCCTGCTCCGCATCCACCGACACCACACACAGGGGCTGCTTAGTTTGTTGCGTTTTGTGAATGATAGAGATTGTTTTTAAGGTGTTGTCCCTTGCTTCTCTTTTAATCACAAAACCAGCTTGGTCGTTATGGATGAGGTCAGGTAGTATAGGTGTTCGTCTTTCCGCAAGCATTTTGGAATATAGTTTAAGGTCTAAGTTGATAAGGTTCATTGGCCTGTAATTAGTGCATAGGGATTTGTCTTTGTCAGGTTTTGGGATCACTGTTATGTGGGCCATCAGTGTTTGGGTGGGGAATAAGTTTTCTGAGTCTATGGAGTTGAAGGCTGGGAGAATAATTTGTGCTATGAGAGAGCCAAATTTTTTATAGAAGGCACCAGTGAAGCCATCAGGCCCTGGGCTCTTACCATATTTGGTGGCTTTAATACTAGATAGGAGTTCTTGTAAGGAGAAGTCTGCATCCAATTCCTCAGTTAGGGCCTATGAAACACAGGGCAGTTTAGTTTTGTTTAGGTAGGCCATGATCTTATCTTTAAGAGCTTGTGGGGGCATATCATCGAACTTATACAATACAATACAATACAATAACATTTCTATAGCGCTTTTCTCCCATAGGACTCAAAGCGCTTAGGCTCTCTCAGATTCAGTAATTAGTAGGATGAAGTATTCACACAACAAAAGTTATATTTCTGCAAATGCCAGACTGAACAGGTGGGTTTTCAGTCTGGATTTAAACACGTCCAGGGATGGGGCTGTCCTGATCTGTTGAGGTAAGGAGTTCCAAAACGTAGGGACAGCATGACAGAAGGCTCTGGGACCAAAAGTTTCCAAGTGGACTCTGGGTATGACTAGAATATTAGAACCTGTGGATCTGAAAATGCGGGGATTGCTACGCAGCTATAACATATCTTTCATGTATCCAGGGCCTAGATTATTCAGGGATTTAAATGTCAGTAGGCCGATCTTGAATAGGACCCTCCATTCTATAGGTAGCCAGTGAAGGGAATGCAGGACTGGCGTTATGTGGCAGTGACAGGGTTGGTTGGTTAGCAGTCTGGCAGCAGTATTCTGTATCAGCTGTAGGCGGTACAAGACCTTTTTTGGAAGGCCAGTGTAGAGAGCATTGCAGTAGTCCAGTCGGGATGTGATGAAGGCGTGGACTAAGGTTGGCAGATCTTCTGGGGTATGAGGTGCTTCCCCTTTAAGTTATATAAAGCTTGATAGTACAACCTGAAAGAGTCTGCTATTTCTGAGGTTTTGAATAGTTTGGTTCCATCTGAGTTAGTGAGTGAGAATATAGAGGATGTGGGAGTTCCAACTCAATCTATGGGTTGGCTGTTTGTTTGAGTATATTTTCTAGGGTAGTGATCTTATCTAATAGTGTGGAGATTTGGGCCCCCCTTTCTTTTTGAGTCTGGAACCATGGGAAATTAGAATACCTCTGAGAATACATTTGAGAGCTTCCCATTTATAGCTAGGAGCTGTCTCATCTTGAGCATGGTCTGAGATAAAATTCTCTATTGCTTTCTTGAGGTCATGGACACAATTGGGATCTTTTAAGAGGTTGTCATTCAATCTCCACGGAATTCGTGGACGAGGCGTGGTGTCTAGGGTAAAGGAGCAGTGAACAGGTGCGTGGTCTGACCATATTCTTTGACCAATCTTTGAGATTGGGTTGTGTTCTAATAAGTGTTGGGAAAGAAATATGTAGTCGATTCTGCTATGGGATTTGTGTATATGTGAGTAGAATGTGTAGTTTCTGTCATTGGAGTGTGTGACCCGCCAAGCATCTATTAAGGAGGCTGTGCGCAGTTTATCTCTTGCCTGAGCTAAGCGCGAAGATGTTATAAAGGTTTTGCCTGAAGAGGAGTCTTTGGAAGGAACCATGCAGAAATTAAAGTCTCCACATAAGATGATAGGACCTTTTGCAAAGTTGCACAATTTAGTGAGATATCTGGAGAGGGATTGAGTTTGATTTTGGTTAGGGAGGTAGATATTAACAATGGTATAGATAATGGAGCCTATCTGCAGGTTAATGAAAATATATCTGCCCTGTGTGTCACTTAGCTCATCGATAAGGGTTGCATTTAGACTCTTATGTAGGCCTATAGAAACCCCTTTAGACTTACTCTCTTGATTGGTACTGTGGAACAATTTATTGAACCACCTAGATTTGATATATGGGATTGCATCTGATCGGAAATGGGTTTCTTGGAGTGCTAAGACAGAGGTTCTCTGTTTATGGAAATGGTACAGGACTTGGGATCTCTTTTGTGGCGTATTAAAACCATTAATATTGCAGGAGGCTACAGAACATTCAGCCATCTTTAAATGTGAATACCTGTCTGAGATTGTATCTAATTAGGCAATATGGGCTAGGAGTGTCGGCGACCTAGCAATATTGTCTGTTTTTTTTTCCAGACTGTTCACTCTCTCTGACAGCTGTAGCATTTCTTCTTTGATCACTTTGAGCTCACTGCTCATTGCTTCTTTTATAGAAAACTGTACTGTTTCCACTACAGTTTCTTTAATCCTCACCGTGAAGTCCTCCATCATTTTTTTTTATTTTTTCGTCATAAGTAGTATTTTCATTTTTGGGTCTAGCAATGACCTGGTTAGATTCCAGCTGTATTGCCTGTGTGCTACTTACAGCCACTGCAGCATTAGGTTTTGTGTGTTTGACCGCCTGCTGTGTTGCCTCACAAAACTCTGAAATTTTTTATATATGCTTGTTTATATCTTTTGGGGTTACAGGGTTAGCAAGCTGGCACAATTGAAATAGTGCAGTCATGCTGGAGAGGGGAGGATTGGGCACTGAAAGGGTAGTTATACGATCTAGTTAATTTATATAGAAATTTATAAGCGCTACAAAAAATGGAACCAAAACGAACGATGATGATAGCATTACCCAGCGATGGCACACAGCCACTTAAGGCTGATGAGCCTCTAGCTGACAAGCTTTCTGCATGTGGTGTGCATCTGAGTTAAAAAGAAAAAAAAAAAAAGGAGCGTCAGCGACCTTATTGGATTTTGAAGTGCCAGGCAAATAGGAAGGGAGGGGGAGGGGGAAATAACTAAACATATAACAAACACATAAACATATGAAAATAGGTAGAAATATATCTATATACCCATCTCCTTGTCGATGATCAGAAGTTTCTTTTGCCACTAAAGGTACGCTGACCATAGCGTCACCATAAGTGGCTCTGACCTTCGAGGTGTGGAGACACATGGGGAGCAAGCTACCGCTCCCACTGCACTGATATTGTCACATTAGTCTTAACAGCATATTATAACAAATCCTATTATATTGAGTGTCTTGGGATATGCTTCCAAGAGACTCTGAAGCATATTTCAAGGTTTTATATACACATATTTCTCTACCATGAATTAACTAGGTCTGAAAATCAATAACATTGACTGTGACCTTGTCACCAGCAGGGTGTAGGTATCCACCAGGATATTCGGCAGAGCCCCCATCCCAAAAGCGACAACAGTATCTTATATAATCTATTGGTGAACTTGTAAAACCTTATGAGATAGCTATAACCTAAGGAAGCATAAAAGAGAAATACAATCTTTTACCCAGAAGTGGGCCAATTACAGGTGTAAAAAGAGAAATCAGGGAGAAGTTTCTGTGTGATAGCCTACATTAGCTTTAAGGCATGAACAAGTGTTATGGGAATAGCAGTAAATGCTATGAAACTTGGTCTTATGATGTGTAATCTTGCGTTACCGTGGAACATAGAGTCAGGTTGGTGTGCAATCTTGCGCCTCAATACTGATGTCAATGGAAGAACAAAGTAAGCCATTAACAACAGAATATACTGTAGCCATCTTAGAGCTATGCTTTAACTGAGAGTTTCTAGCTTCCAGTTCCAGCAAAGTTGTATTAGGGATGGCTGGCAGCAGTTGTAACTACATTTCTGAGTGTGCATATATACAGTGGGTTGCAAAAGTATTCGGCCCCCTTGAAGTTTTCCACATTTTGTCACATTACTGCCACAAACATGCATCAATTTTATTGGAATTCCACGTGACAGACCAATACAAAGTGATGTACACGTGAGAAGTGGATCGAAAATCATACATCATTCCAAACATTTTTTACAAATAAATAACTGCAAAGTGAGGTGTGCGTAATTATTCAGCCCCCGGAGTCAATACTTTGTAGAACCACCTTTTGCTGCAATTACAGCTGCCAGTCTTTTAGGGTATGTCTCTACCAGCTTTGCACATCTAGAGACTGAAATCCTTGCCCATTCTTCTGTGCAAAACAGCTCCAGCTCAGTCAGATTAGATGGACAGCGTTTGTGTACAGCAGTTTTCAGATCTTGCCACAAATTCTCGATTGGATTTAGATCTGGACTTTGACTGGGCAATTCTAACACATAGATATGTTTTTTTTTAAACCATTCCATTGTTGTCCTGGCTTTATGTTTAGGGTCATTGTCCTGCTGGAAGGCGAACCTCCGCCCCAGTCTCAAGTCTTTTGCAGTCTCCAAGAGGTTTTTGTTCCAAGTTTGCCCTGTATTTGGCTCCATCGATCTTTCCATCAACTCTGACCAGCTTCCCTGTCCCTGCTGAAGAGATGCATCCCCCGAGCATGATGCTGCCACCACCATATTTGACAGTGGGGATGGTGTGTTCAGAGTGATGTGCAGTGTTAGTTTTCCGCCACACATAGCGTTTTGCATTTTGGCCAAAAAGTTCCATTTTGGTCTCATCTGACCAGAGCACCTTCTTCCACATGGTTGCTGTGTCCCCCACATGGCTTGTGGCAAACTGCAAACGGGACTTCTTATGCTTTCTGTTAACAATGCCTTTGTTCTTGCCACTCTTCCATAAAGGCCAACTTTGTACAGTGCATGACTAATAGTTGTCTTATGGACAGAGTCTCCCACCTGAGCTGTAGATCTCTGCAGCTTGTCCAGAGTCACCATGGGCCTCTTGACTGCATTTCTGATCAGCGCTCTCCTTGTTCGGTCTGTGAGTTTAGATGGATGGCCTTGTCTTGGTAGGTTTACAGTTGTGCCATACTCCCTCCATTTCTGAATGATCGCTTGAACAGTGCTCCGTGGGATGTTCAAGGCTTTGGAAATCTTTTTGTAGCCTAAGCCTGCATTAAATTTCTCAGTAACTTTATCCCTGACCTGTCTTGTGTGTTCTTTGGACTTCACAGTGTTGTTGCTCCCAATATTCTCTTAGACAACCTCTGAGGCCCTCACAGAGCAGCTATATTTGTACTGACATTAGATTACACACAGGTGCACTCTATTTAGTCATTAGCACTCATCAGGCAATGTCTATAGGCAACTGACTGCACTCAGAGCAAAGGGGGACGAATAATTATGCACACACCACCGCAGTTATTTATTTGTAAAAAATGTTTGGAATCATGTATGATTTTCGTTCCACTTCTCATGTGTACACCACTTTGTGTTGGTCTTTCATGTGGAATTCCAATGAAATTGATTCATGTTTGTGGCAGTAATATGACAAAATGTGGAAAACTTCAAGGGGGCCGAATACTTTTGCAACCCACTGTATAGCATACAGGATTGCTGAGGTGAGGTAATGACGATATCGACTGGCGTTGTAAGACCTAGGATTTGTATGGTTCAGCCATATGAAGAATGTAGGCCTTGAAGCCTGTAGAGGGGTGCGACCATTGTCAGGTCGCCTGCAGTAAGTGAACTATCTTGGTCGACGGTTGTTATTGCGTCTGCCAACTTGTTCCCAGCGATCGTTTGATGCATGTGTGGTAGCGGATTGAGACAGTGGCCAATCAGGTAAAGCTATGTGTGGCAGATTGAATGTGGAGCGTAGTTTCGGTGAGTCTTCTGGGGAACGAAATGTAAAAGATTTACCTTCGTGCTGGATGATCAGAGCAAAAGGGTAGCCCCATCTATATGTTATCTCCTTAGAGCGTAGGGTGTCTCTTAGAGGTTTAGTAGTTTACCGGAGTTGCAGAGTTAGGCTAGATAGGTCAGCTAATAGCTGGATCTTAGCGCCATCAAAGTCTATTTCGTCCATATTCCTGGCCGCGGCCATGATAGCTTCCTTTTCTTTATAATAATGTACCCGGCATATGATGTCTCTGGGTCTGGTAGGGTCAGAGTTAATCGGGCCTAGTGCTCTGTGAGCCCTGTCTAGCTCAATTTTGTGATCTTGTGGGGCACCGAGTATCTGTTTAAAAAGTCCTTCTAGGGTAGCCATGATATCAGGGGGTCTGGTTGCTTCTGGCAGGCCTCTAACTCTGATGTTATTGCATCTATTCCTGTTCTCCATGTCGTCCATCTTAAGGAAGATGGCCGCTATGCTTTGTGAGTTGCTATCGATGGCATCTTGTTGTTTGTCTAGCCTCTCTTTAATGTCATCTTGGTGTTTTTTCAACGGTCTCAACCCGTGTCACAATGTGACTCACCTCTTGTCTGAAGTCGGTCATTTCCTTCTTGTATGCCGCTTCCATGCGAATAATTAGCCACTCAAAGTCCTGCTTGGTTGGAAAGGATCTCACGTAGTCCTGGAGCTCAACCTCAATGTATGATTCGGCTCCCTCTGAGGCAGCCGGGGATGACGATCCAGGCGAAGGGTTGCTTTTGTGATGATCCGCAAGCTGACTGTGAGCCGGGGAGCCCTTTCGTAACTGCGTGTTGGCAGGCGAAGTCCCGGTCTGGGCCTTGTCACGCGGCGACGCCATGCTGGATTCTTCTGCCTCAGCGAGTCTCCGTTCAAGAGGCCTTAAAAAGCATAGGATGTGAGCAGAACCTCGTCGGGCTGGAGACTTCTTGTTCCTCTTCTTTTTAGAAGCGCCCATGGACAAGATTAATACCTTGGGCTTGCTGTTAGATTGCTTTAGGGCAGCGGTGTAGCGGGAGCTCACTAAAGCAGCTTCTTCACTCCTCCATGCGCAAGCCACGCCCCGATTTGCACTTTTCTTAACTGTAGTGCAGTTCTAGAAATTCACACTAAACTGTCACTATTAAGTAGGATTTAATAATCTTCTTATTATCATGCAGAACGGTTACCCTGCTGGTTAAAACAGTTTAAGAAGAAAAAACTGACTGTAATGCTTTGATAAATCTGGCCCTGTGAATCTGATGGTGCTGAGTGGCTGAAGTTGTTGTGTAAACACGTTTCCTCAAAGCTATGCTCAGAGTAAGAGATGACCCTTTAGTGTCTGAAGGAATTGGTAAATAATAGCTAAAATCGTGCCAAATGCAGAAAATGTCATCTACAGTGTTTTAGCCCTCATGAATGAGAGACAGTGCATTGTACAAAAGTCTCTTTGTAACGGCTTGAATAGCAGATTATAAGCATACAACTTGCATAACTTGGGGACAGTTTTATTTAACTGAGTACTCAGATGAATGGAGTTTATACAATAACCACTTTTAGGAATAATAGCTTGTTGTGAAAGCTTACACACAGAATGCCTAATGGACTGTTCAGATGTGGTTTGAAACCTCGGTATTTAATTTAAATTATAATGGACCCTGACGCATAATGAGCTACACTGTTGGTGCAAGCAATGGCCTGTATGTTGTGCACGGAAATTTATATAAAACATTCCAAAGCATTTAGAATACTATGTACTTTATGCTATTGTGAAATATGTTGAAGAGGAATGACAGAAAAATAAAACAATAAAAGAAAACGTGTAATTATTTCTAATGATATAAAGTGAGGCATTTAATTACAGATCATTTTGCATGGCTAATTTAAAAAGAAAAGTATTTGAGAATGATCCCAGTCAAGTACTAAGAAGGCCATTTTTTTTTTTGTCTGCGGCTATCTTGGGTATACAGATTTTCTAAAATAATTAAGCTGGCCATGCACTGGCCCGATTTGCGCCCGTTTCGACAGCAGATTCGATCACTGGGATCGAATCTGCTGCCAATCGTTCACGCTACACGCCGAATTTCGATCCATTTCATCCGATCCCGTCGATCGCGCCGTACGGAAAATAACCGTCGATCGCCCGCGGGCAAAGAGCGCATCGCTAGCGGCGTTCGAGTGCCCGACGACCGACGCAATAGAGCCCGCATACATTACCTGCTCCGCCGGCGCGACTCCAGTCTCCCGGTCACCGCTGCTCCGTCTGCGCTCTGGTCTCCAGGTCCGGCATGCCTCACGTCTTCTAGCCCGGCAGGAAGTTTAAACAGTAGAGCGCCCTCTACTGTTTAAACTTCCTGCCGGGCTAGAAGAAGTGAGGCATGCCGGACCTGGAGACCAGAGCGCAGACAGAGCAGCGGTGACCGGGGGACTGGAGTCGCGCCGGCGGAGCAGGTAATGTATGCGGGCGGGCGGGGGCAGCAGCAGCAGCACCACTACAACAGATTGTGAACGGTTTCAGGCTGAAATCGGTTCACAATCTGTTTGCTGTAAAGGTAGCCATACGATCCCTCTCTGATCAGATTCGATCAGAGAGGGATCTATCTGTTGGTCGAATCTGATAGCAAATCGACCAGTGTATGGCCACCTTTAGTCTGTGAAATAGACATGTATGCTTTTGTACGCTGAGGACTGCCGGAGAATTCTTGGTTGCATGTACTGATGAGGCCTGGATGGCAAACTCTGTTGGACATCACTTTAGTTCAGCCTCTCTGATGGTCCCATCTTCTGGATCCTGTTAAAGTTCATACACACGTCTAACTTAATGCTCAACCAACCGCACAACAAGTTTACAGGACAAGTATGTACACACATCGGCCTTGCTCTAACATCTTGCCTATAATAGTGTTACATTTACAAGATAAAGTTCCATTATAACCTGTCCTTATTACCACTCTTGTTTATCTAGTTGTAGTAAAATCTGCAGAACTTTACAGCTTCAGAAAAACATAAGAGGACTCTGAAAACTTATGAGATTATGGGGAGAAATATGATGTCTACAGGCATGGGTCTCTCACAGGAATTCCACCCAGTTCCGATTTAAAGGGACTCCGAGCAGTGCAAAAACTATGGAAAGATGCATATCATTTTAAAGCTCTCTTTCTCCTCTTTCCAATGATACAGTATATAAACTGCCGCCCTACGCCTTTTAGTTTTTCGTATTTTCGCGATTGAAATTGCTGCGAAAATAGAGAAAACTAAAAGGCGTAGGGCGACGATTTAGGGGTTGTCAGAAAGAGGAGAAAGAGAGCTTTCAAATGATATCCATCTTTCCATAGTTACATTGTATTACACAGGGCGACTTTTTCTCAAAGTCAGTGGCTCCATTCAGCAGACTGGAGCTGCTAACACTGGGGAAAGTGTCGTCCTGTGTAATACAAGATAACTATGGAAAGATGGATATCATTTTAAAGCTCTCTTTCTCCTCTTTCTGACGACCCCTAAATCGTCGCCCTACGCCTTTTAGTTTTCTCTATTTTCGCAGCAATTTCAATCGCGAAAATACGAAAAACTAAAAGGCGTAGGGCGGCAGTTTATATACTGTAATTGTCGCGGCAATTTCAATGGCGGCAATTTCAATGGCGAAAATAGCGTAAGCAAAAAGGCGTAGGGTGGCGGTTTATATATCATCGGAAAGAGGAGAAAGAGAGCTTTAAAATGATATGCATCTTTCCATAGTTTCTGCACTGCTCGGAGTCCCTTTAACATAGAGAATAGTCATAATCCCCAGATTGCTGTGTCTGAGAATACACCTGCTTAGAACTAAACTTTCAGCAGCTTGCTCTCCGGCATCTTAGAACGCAGGCAACCACCCCCCAACTAAAACTTGCACCTAATACCTAAAAACCCAACATGTTTTGCCCATAAATCATAAGGACTTTGTCAGGGTAACGCAATTACAGCAGTGAAATGCTAACATTGTGCAAAAGCATGCAGTGTAAGGTCTCTTTCGGATGGCCATCTGAAATGTGTGTTGTGCCAAGGAGTTCAGCGTCTTGCCTGGAGCCCACGAGCACCGTTTGGGTGCAATTAAAATGCAGTTGTACGACCATGCGTCAATGCTTGACACGTGGTCATGTTACCTGGTGGCAGAGAACCACATTATGTCTGAGCATGACTGCCCCTGCACTCAGATGTGCCTCCATGGGAGGCCACCTGTCCAGCACCACCAGGTCTCTGGTCCTACTGTTTGTATCTGATGGAAATGGCTGGGTTGGAAGACTTCCATATCTTGAGCACCTTTGCAAATAGATGCATGAAAGATGTCAATGAGAAATACACATAACTCACACATTACCCACTCTATGATATTTGCTGAAAACCTAAACATATATTGCAAGGTTATATTTTGCGCAGGACCATGAAGCCAACCTAGAACATAGAACCAGTGCATAATGGCTTTGTAGATGGCAAACTGTGAAGTATGCTAACTATTCTCTGCATTCATGTAGCAATGTTCCAGCATTAAAGGATACATTCATTTTTATTGCTTACCTTATTCCTGTTCCCCTGGGTACCTGCAAAAGGGCAGTTGTAGTGCTTGGCGATTTTAGAAGCTTCCTTGCCATCAATTAGCTCCTGAAACTCCTAGGAGTTCTGGACCAACCAATCCATAACAGTCTATATGCATGAAAACTGGCATAGTGGTTAGCACTCTTGCCTTGCAGTCCTGGGTCCCAGGTTCGTATCCCAGCCAGGTCAAAATCTGCAAGGAGTTTGTATGTTCTCCCTGTGTCTGCATGGGTTTCCTCTGGGTACTCTGGTTTCCTCCCACATCCCAAAAACATACAGATAAGTTAATTGGCTTCCCCCTAAATTGGCCCTAGACTACGATACATACACTATACGATACATTCATAGACATATGACTATGGTAGGGATTAGATTGTGAGCCCCTCTGAGGGACAGTTAGGTGAGAATATACTCTGTACAGTGCTATGTAAGATGTCAGCGCTATATAAATACTAAATAATAATACTAGTGGCTCTGTACAATTAATAAACTGACACATCATTGCATTCCAGCAGTTCTGGAGGTGTGTTTAGCTATCAGGGACAACAAAGAAATTATTTTCATATTCAGCATTGTGGGACACCTCAGAGCTTATTCCAAGCTGAATAGTCGCAAATGCTATGTTTTAAGAAGGTAAAATTCTGTTTTACTCCTGAAAGACTTGTCTGTAAGCTTCTAATCTTTTTAAAGCCACCAGAGGGAGCTCTTTTGTTGACAGCAGAGCTTGTCTTTTGTTGTGCATGAGAGATAATACCTATATCGAAAAATCAGAATCAGAATCAGAATCAGTTTTATTTCGCCAAGTACAGCAAGAGCCATAATCGGAATTATTTGTGGTACACATGGCATAGACAGATACAACAGCACATACAATTTGAAATGCAGTAATCAGATATACAGAGGAGGCAGCGACGGGGACCAGCTGTTTATTACAATTGGATTGAATTCTGTCATTCTTCAAAAGTGGAATACAGCTAAAAAATTATTAATATAACATATATTCTTTACCCACTTCATGGCTTGGGCTGAAGGAAACAAACATGCACATGTACCCTCACGTTCTCACGGTGTGCATGCACATATATAGTTATATATATTATTATATGTCCCTAGTGCAGGAAGTGATACATTTCTTTCTTTGTATTGCAGGTGAATAATAATGGGGTTGTGTCTTTTCTGCGAGAGGTGTCCCAGTTTACACCTGTGGCATTTCCTATCTCGGGTGACCGCAGAGTGGTAGCTGCCTTTTGGGCTGATGTGGACAATCGCAGAGGAGGGGATGTATTTTACAGAGAGACTGAGGAGTGGCCAATATTAAGCCGTGCCAGCAGAGATGTCAAGTCCTACTTCCCCGAGCTGCCCGTCTTCAATGCCTCATGGGTCTTCATTGCCACTTGGCACAGGGTGACATTCTATGGTGGTGATACTAATTCACCGGTAAGTATATATATCGGAACCTCTCATGCTCGTGCTGTAGCTTGGGTCAGGATATATTTGCTGACATTCTCTTTCACACCATACAATAGTTTTTTTTTAAGTGTACATATATACACGCCACTAGTGAGATGGGCGCCTGCTGCTCCTCAAATCCCCGCCAGCATTAAATACTATTCCCCTTCCAAGTTGTAGCAACTTGGAGGGAGAAGTAGTTTGGCGTCTGGCGATCGCTGGTACCCTGAATTACTCTTGCCTGGAGTGCGTAGTATAGCACTAGTGCTATAGAGGCGCCCTGTTTCGGCGCGAGTGCCAAAACCATATGCTTTGTTTTTTTAAGTTGAGAGTTCTTTTAAATGGTAACTGTCTAGAGTAAAATCCAAAATCAATTCTCTATTCGTAGCTGTTAAATAAGTAAAAAGGTTGCTAACCAGGAAATTAAAAAGTTTAAAATCAATCTTACTTTTTTTTCCAATAGAATATCATTACCCCATGCCCCTGGCTCTTATTTTGTATGGCTGCCAGACAAAGGAAGTTGCAGTGCAAGCTAGTTCAGCCTTATTGGAGGAATCTTCTATCCCTCCCGTTTTCCCACCTCTGTGATTGGTCGCCTTGGAGATCCTGTTCTCCTCCACTATGGTGGTCGCAGCCTGATACGGTGCAGGGAGAGGCCAGCACCTGTTCTCTGTCACTGTCCTTGGCCTCCCTCCTGTACTGATCTCCACACGCTCACTGCATCTCTTGCTCCCTATGCCCCCCTCCCCCGCTCCCCCCCCCCCCATCCCCTCTCGGCATCCCCTCTCCTCCGCGCAGCATCACAGAGCACAGCGGCAAGGAATAAAGGCAGCACACACAGACTCCCCTCATCATGGTTCCAGGCACTGGAGTTCCTGTCTATACTCTCAGAGAGTATAGAAAGGAACTCCAGTGCCTGGAACCATGACTAGGTGAGTCTGTGTGTGCTGCCTTTATTCCTCCTCGCTGTGCTCTGTAATGCTACGAGGAGTAAGGGAGGAAATGACATCAGGATTGGCTTCAGCCTGAGGGACCCAAGATGGCCCTTGCCTAGGAACAGAATTCTCCTAATTCGCTGTATAAAATTCACTGAAATCAAAATGTGGACAGTGCAATACATCTGTTATGTTAGTAGAGCAAGTAAATATCTACTTACAATGTTTTTTTTTCCTTGCATAGTATGGCTTTTAGTTCCTCTTTAAGGGACATTTGATTACACCAATTATTCCGTGTGTTTTGCTAAGTGGCTATGGAAAATGTCAGTTGCTATATAATACAAATTAATATATAATATCAAATCTAAATAACAGTATATTGGTTAATACGATTGCAGTATGTTGCGCGGGACTCAACAATCATATTAGCAATGCAAACGACCGCTGCGGGTGGTTGCACGTCATTAAACATTGTTTAAGGAAGTTTCGTTAATTGATGTTACGTAATATCACAAAAATAATCGTTCGGCCCAAAAACGTCACCCACAAAATTGCATCGTGGGTATGAACCTTATTGCTCCAAGGTATAGAGTGGTTACTATGGTAAGCCAGTCTAAGTAATGGAATCCATAAGAAGTCAGTGAGTGCCTCAGCTTAGCAGACATGATTTATAACCGTAACATCACTATAAGTTGAATGACCCTTTTCATTTACTAAAATTGACCTAATTTCTTTGCTCAGTACATGTACCTTAAGTTTTATCTCAGGGCTATGTATTTCTTGAGTTATTTCTTCAATGCATTCTTGCCCTTATACATGTTCACTATGCTACTTTGACAGGTAAACACATTCCAGATAGTGCTAATCACCGATGGAATTCGCTCTTTTACCATCTTTAATTATGAGACAATAGAGTGGACAACAGGCCGGCATGCCAGCAGCGGTGGTGACATTTCTGGACGAGGGGGTATCGCTGCCCAGGTAACGCATTTCTTGCATATATAACCTATTATGTAATGAAGCTGTCTGTCAGTTAATGAAATATTCCTTTCAAAACCAACGACACTGTCTTCACGATAAGGTCTTTAAAGCAAACCTGAACTTAATGTTAAAAATCAAAATAAACATACACACGTCATACTTACCTCCCGTCTGGTTTACTCATCAGTCTCTTTCTCCTCTCCTGTGGCCTGTTTGTCCACTGTGATCAATGGAATTTTCTGTCCTCCATTTTGAAAATGGTGATGACCCCATAACAGCTTCTGGATCAGCAACCTGTTGGACTGTAATATTGTCCACTTTAAAGAGAACCTGAACTGAAAATTAAAAGACAAAATAAGCATACACAAGTCATACTTACCTTCCATGTTGTCTACTCCTCAGTGTCTTTCTCCTGTCCCGCGTCCTGTTTGTTTACTGTGATCAAGGGAATTTTCCGTCCTCCATTTTGAAAATGGCCATTACCCATAACAGCTTTCTGGTCAGCACACAGTTAAACTGTAACATCGCCCACTTGAGCCGAAGGGAAACATGGACATTGCCTGGTACAATAGTTTCCCTCTCACTATAACTGACAGCAACTGATATTTTACTGACAGCAACTGATATATTTCAGATCTGACAAAATATTGTCAGAACTGGAAGGGATTATTGTCAGAAGAAAATGGTGCGCTTCTGAGAGGAACTGATGGCAAGGTAACTATGTAATGTTCATTTGAAGTTACCTCATGTGTTTAGTTTAAATATTTTTACTCAGTACAGGTTCTCATTAACCATAGGGAAACATCAGTTGTCTTTTCAGTTGTAACTGACTGCAACTGATATATTTCAACTGGAAGGAATCATTGTAAGAAGAAAATGGTGAGCATTTGAGAGGAACTAATTATATATAAGTATGTAAACATTTGCAGATACATCATGTGTTTATTTTACTTAATTTTGCTCGATTCCGGCTCACTTTAATATGGAAATGAAAGCATCATAACACAAAAGTATACAGCTCTCTTGTTATCAATGTTGAAGATCCAGATCAGCTTCAGTAGTGACATTTTGAAAACGAGATGCTTTCTTTCTTAAACGTCTGTCAGGAATGTCATATTCCTTATACATCCTGATCAGAAAAAAAATCCCAAATGAATCAAAACCTTAGCTGCATGCTGAGCCACTGGCCAATGGAAACACAGATCAGGGAAAACGCCCACCAGCGTAAAGCGTTCTTTTCCCTAAGGTGTCAGGGGAGTGGATCATATAAAGTGTATAACCATAGGGTGCGGTCTATGTTTTTTGGAAGTTATTGAAAAACAGCATTTCTGACTGTTTTGTTTTGACACAAAGTAAATTCAGGATTTTACTATGTTACTGGATGACTAATAGCTGAGAAATTAACTCTTTGTGGCCAGCACTACGAAACTACAGCTTTTCAGATTATCATTATAATTTTTTGGTCTAGTTCCTTCATGCTGTGTGTTTAAGAAATACTTTCCCTTCCTAGACCCCATAATAAAAAATAAATAAAATGGCATCCCCTTCAAAGTCTGTCAAAAGTTGAATTTTGTGGTGATGTGTGGTGGACTTGAGAAAGGGTTATTTAGCCAATGTGTCACAGCAGTTTATTGACTGGGAGTAAAAGCATGAGTCATAAATTATGCCTGTCCCTTTCTCCTTGCTCCCATTGGCCAACTGTTCTCATCTTGGGTCATGTGCTATTGGTGACTGTAAAGTGGGCACCAATTTACAGAGAGTTGGCCAATGGGAGCAGCTGAGTAAGTGAGGAAGAGGCGGGCACACTTTAAGTCTCAGGCCTGACTCTCACTCTGTAAAGAGTTGGACATAGGTATGCTTTAAGATATACTTTAAATAAATGTGACATCCGCTTTTTTTTTTTTTTTTTTTTTTTTTTAATATAAAACATGTTTCCCACAGCATGCTTTTAAAAAAGAGTTTAGTGTCAGTGAGAAGCAGTTTCTAATCACTGCTTTTGTCTGTACCTGGTTCACTGAAATCCCTCTTTGTCTATCCCACAGTAAACAGGAATAAAAAAAAAATCAGATTAGCCTTTAAAGCGGATCCGAGATGAAAAACTAACTAAAACAAGTAACTTGTCTATATATCTTATCTAAAGTTTAGATAGTTTACACAGCAACTCTATCTGCAAACAGCTTTAATAGAATATGATTATTTCTTCCTGTGATACAATGAAAGCAGCCATGTTGTTTGTAAACATTACACAGAGGCAGGCTTATCTGCATCTTGAGCAAAACAAACCTAATCCTCCTCCCTCCTCCCCTCTGCCTCTGAAATCTTTGGCTAGTAATACCTCCCCCTCCTCCTGCCCAGACTGAGCTCCCATGAGCCCTTGCTACTGTCTGAAAGTGCCTTGGCTCTCTAAAAACCTGTGGGCTTGGCTTGTTTAGTTTTTAGGGAGAGAATTAAAACTAAAACAAAAGTATTTGGCTTGAGGAATGCCCTATAAACAGTAGGAAAGGAACACAATTATGCAATGAGTAAAAGTTCATCTTGGATCCACTTTAACATCCACACAGGCACTATACCAATGTGATAATGGTTCTTATCTTCTTATCTTTTCTTCTTATCTGTGTCTTATTTGAAAAAAAAATTCTATAGAAGTTTAAAGGGTACCTGTAGTCAAAAAAACTTACATACTTACCTCATCATTGGGAAGCCACTGGATAGTCCAGAGGCTTACTGGAGCCTTCTGCAGTCCACTGTTCCAGCCCTGGTCCCTCTAAACCTATTTGACAAAATCGTATTAAATGGTCTCTTGTGGCTGCTCTCCCATGGTGGGTGTTTTCATCCTGGGAATGCACAAAGAACCGTGCATGCCCAGTTGAACAAAGTACTTATGCATGCCCAGTCTGCAATGCTCTTGTCCATGGCCAGGAACATGGCCGGAACAGAAGAGGAGCCCTGTGCTGAAACACTGGCATTCAGGAGGAACCAAAAAAGCAGTTAAACATCTAGAGACTTCTAACTACTGAGATAAGTATCTATTTTTTACACCTCCCCATTACAGGTTTGCTTTAAAGAGATTTTTGGTAAATCAATTGATGTTCTCTATTATCCTGATACTGTTACAGGCCTACAACCTTATTATTACTGAATGTTTCTTTATATTTTCAGATAGAGTAGTTTCCAGAAATTCCCCAAGTGTTTATGTTTTGTGACTAAGCAGAGTTTTTATTTAATAATAATATCTTATCTAGACCGTTATTATCAAACCGTTAAAATAATTTTTCTTTTTTTCTTAGTACATCTGTTCTTTGACTCCACTGATGCTTTGCCTTCTGTCTCATAGGCAGGTTTCAATGCAGGAGACGGCTGGAGGTACTTTAACATCCCTGGCTCTCGGACAGATGACATTGCAGGGATTGCGAACACTACTAACATAGGAATTCCTGGACGTTGGGTCTTCCGGATTGACGATAACCATGTGGAGGTTGGGGGATGCAGTAATGCAAGTACGTGATGATTCCCAGTGTGGTTCACTTGTAAATATGGAATAGAAATGGAAGAATGGGCAGATGATTGAGAGAATATATGGGTAGATGTCACCTTACATAAGATAAGATTTCCAAATGGGTGACTGTTAGTAGTGGGGTCCCACAGGGGTCGGTACTAGGTCCAGTACTCTTCAGTTTATTTACCTAGTAATAGATAAAGTAGAAAGTAATGTTGTCAGATGATACAAAGTTGCCCTGAATTATCAATGTGCAGAAAGATAGTGACATTTTGCAGTCAGATCTTGATAGCATGGTTATTTGGGCAAGAAAATGGCAGATGGAATTCAGCGTAAAATAATTTAGTCATGCATCTCAGCCATACCAATCGTCTAGCACTATACAAAAACAGGATACAGATGATCATCAAACTTGGACAGGGACTTAGGGGTACTGGTTAACACAAAGTTAAATAATGATATTCAATGCCAAGCAACAGCAGCTAAAGCAAATACAATTTTGGGATGTTTAAAAAGGAAATAAAAACTTGGGATGTTAGCATAATACTGCCACTGTTTAACTCTCTTGTAAGGCCAAATCTGGAACATGGAAAGAGTTCTGGGCACTGCATTACAGGAGGGATATTAGAGTTTTGGAACAAGTGCAAAGAAAGGCACAAAATTGATCAGAGGGATGGAAGTTCTAACTAACCAGGAAAGTCAGGCGAACCACATTACAAAAAAGATATTGCAGTTTTAGAGCAGGTGCAGAGACGAGCAACAAAATTGATGCGTGGGATGGAAGGTCTCACTTATCGAGAAAGGTTAGATAAACTGGGTTTATTTAGTCTAGAGAAAAGACGCCTTAGAGGGGATCTAATTAACATGTATAAATACATCAGAGGGCAATATAATACCTTGGCGGATGAGCTTTTTGTCCCTAGGCCTTCTCAAAGGACTAGAGGACATGATCTGCGCATGGAGGAAAAATGTTTTAGCCATTTATTTAGGAAAGGGTTCTTTACAGTAAGAGTGATTAAGATGTGGAATGCATTGCCACAGGAAGTCGTTATGGCAAACTCTATACCTGCATTTAAAGGGGGCTTAGATGCTTTCCTTGCGTTGAAAGACATCCATGGCTACAATTACTAGGTAATGCCTAATGATGTTGATCCAGGGATTTTATCTGATTGCCATCTGGAGTCGGGAAGGAATTTTTCCCTTTAGGGGCTAATTGGACCATGCCTTGTAAGGGTTTTTTCGCCTTCCTCTGGATCAACAGGGATATGTGAGGGAGCAGGCTGGTGTTGTACTTTATACTGGTTGAACTCGATGGACGTATGTCTTTTTTCAACCAAAATAACTATGTAACTATGTAACTATAAGATCCCTTTGAGATGATCTAATTATCATGTAAACATACATCAGAAGGCAATGCAAAAGATTGGCATATGACCTTTTTGTCCCTAGGCTTGTACAAATGACAAGGGGACATGACCTTTATATGGAGAAAAACATTTTTGCCCTCTGTTTAGAATTGGGTTCTTTACAGTAAGAGTGCTTAAAATGTGGAATATCTTCTTTTTAACCACACAGGAAGTAGTTATGGCAAATTATATATCAGCATCTGTATTGTAGGACATCCATGGTTAAATTTAATAGGTGGTTTCTGGCTGTGTTGATCCAGGGATCTTATCTGTTTGACATCTTGAGTTAGGTAAGAATTTTCTACGTTTTAAAGCTAATTGACCCAAGCCTTGTAAGGGTTCTTTGTTTTCTTCGGGATCAACCAGGATATGTGAGGGTGCAGGACAGTGCTGGTTGAACTTGATGGAGGGGATGTCTTTTGTCAACCAAACCTAACTATGTAACTATGTAATTGGTAATGTAGGATTATATCATTTAGTTACGTGTTCTCACTGTAAAAAATGTTTGTTAAGCACTTCCAGTTATACATGGTTAACAATAAAATAAATGAAAATACTGTATAGATCAGTCCTAAATTGATATGGACAGAAACTAGATACGTTTATGCCTAATTAAAACAATGCTAATCCTAAAAATGGCAGCACATCTGGGTAGCACATTACTGCCTGACTAAAGAGGAATGTTGTGTTTCCATTGTTGGGAGTTCTGGAATCCACCAGCAAGCAAATATTGACTTCGGCATTGGCCAAGGAAGCAAGCGTCAGTCTCCAAATATTTGATGTAGATTTCAGTGAAAAACAAATATGCATATAAGAGTGGTAGCTTTCTCTACCCGACCGTATCGTGGAAAAAAGCTGCTTCTCTCCATCCCCGTTTGAAATAAAATAAGTATATATTTTACATAATTGATTATAGGATTACTGGCAATATTTTATGAAGGGTATATATAATGAATGAAGTAGTGCTGAACATAGCAAGACAGATAAACACAAACAAACTTGAGTAGTAATGCTACTAAAATGTATGTGTATAGATAGATAGGTAGATAGATCGCTTATGGTAGGTATTTATAGTTGAATTCAGTTTATGTGCTATATGATATGTATGTTTTTTTTTATAAGATTTCGTGATTTTTGATCTTTTTGGAGATTTGTTAATATTCAATCTTTTTCAGTGTTTAACCACTTTCTCACCATAGGTTATATCCTTAAACAGCAATTTTCACACTTCAGCGCTGTTCCCATTCAATCGCCAATAACTTTAACTCTATTTAACACACTGAAATGATCTATACATTGTTTTTTTGTGGGTTAAACTAGGTTTTGTTAGGGGGGTACTTTTTGCTAAGAATTATTTTATGTTATAAGCATTTTAAATTGAACACTAAATAAATAATTGTGGAAAATCACCATTTAATTTGCCCATTTGTCCCAGTTAAACAACATTTAAATTAAGTGCCTAGTACAATATAGGGCGACAATATTCTATTTGGTCCTGGTCTGTACACCTCGTCCTCCTCCCTCTCTTGCCTCCTGCGCCTTCTCCTAATCTTCCTTTTTCTTGTTTCTCCTTCTAAATTTCTTCCTGTTCTTTAATATACCTGAATTTATAGATGTATCACTATCTTCCCCCCCCCCCCCCTTCCCCCACCACCACCACCAGAGTGTTCCCCACCAAAGTGTTCCCCACCAAACTCTCCTGAGGTGCCTCTCAGCTGACTCTCCTTCCTGGACCCTGCCTAGATTTATATTTCTGATCACTTACATTAATATATTGCCTCTCTTGAGATCGTTAACATCTCTTAGAAATTATTTTTCTATTACCTTTTTTATCCTCTTGTTCTTTCTCAACCTGTTTTTTGAAGTTTCTTATTTAACTCATCTAAATTTGGTTCATCTTTATAAAACAGGAGTTTTTCCTCTTAAAACAGAAGATATTTACGAATATTCAGGTTGGAGTGAGCATATCGTGTCCCACAGTGCATCACTGCTGAATATGCAAATTGCCCCTTTGTTTTTCCTGAAAGCTAAACACAGGACAGTTTGCAAATTCAGCAGGGATGCATTGTGGGACACCATATGCTCACTCCAACCTGATTAAATGCAAATACCTTCTGTTTTAAGAAGGCAAACTTCTGCTTTGCATATAATTTTAGTAAAAGGGCTTTTTGGTCCTGTGAAGTCTCTTACACACTACTAGGAGTTCTGGCTCACCATGAGCTTGCTGGGCAGTCTGTAACTCTAGTCATCTTTATAGTCATTCAGTTTTGGGGTTCGTTCATTTTTAATTCCTTCTCTACTTCCTTAAACTGTATTTTTTCCTCCTTTACAAATATTTTCATTATTTTAATTGCATGTGCCTTGCATTCGGTTTCCCAATTGTGTAGCATACCCAGGGTCTACAAATGTTCAGCTGGGATGACCCGTCTCCTGGATATACATATCATTTCCATTTTTTTCTTACAGATTTAAGACATACAACAACACATTTTGATGTTGACGAAATATGTTATATGATTGTTAACGGACATACTAGTAGTAATAGTATATATAAATTACAATACATCCTTTCAAGACCCCCTTTAGATGTTCTGTTATAATTACAACATCTGAATGACATTTATTTATATTTGCAAAACAATCTATGTACCTCCTGATGTTAAATGTATATAATCTGTGTGTTCTTACATCTTGTCAGCATACAGGAATAGACTCTGAAGGAGGCATATTAGCCAAAGGCTTACTATTTATATTTTAAAGAGACACTGAAGCGAAAAAAATGTTATGATATAATGATCTGTATGTGTAGTACAACTAAGAAATAAAACATTAGGAGCAGAGACATAAGTCTAATATTGTTTCCAGTACAGGAAGAGTTAAGAAACTCCAGTTGTTATCTATGCAAAAGAGCCATTGAGCTCCAGGACTTTCAACGTTGCAGAGAGCTCTGTCTTCTGAAGCTTGTTATCTCAAGTGCCTGGCACTATATTTTTTTTTCTCTCCAGAGAAGGGTTCGAAAGTTCACTGGCCTGCTCTGTAAAATCATTTATAATGCTGAGTAGTGTGTAAACTGCAAATATTAGAGAATGAAGCAATGTTATAAAAAAACTATATAACTGAAAATAAAAATATGTGAATATTTTCTTTGCTACTAATATTCTACTAATTATTCATACTACACAACCAATTCATTATATCATAATTTTCTTTTTGCTTCAGTGTCTCTTTAAGTTAGCCAATGAATGGTGTGATCCTGATTCAAAACTTCCTGAGCTGACAGCAGAAACTAATGGTTTACACCAGTGTAGGAATTGTTTTGAGTGTTGTATTACCTCTGGCCTTTTGGGTTTGAACAGTCCCGAGAATTCATCCTGAACACCTGTTATCCATTTGGCTGAAGCAGATCACAGATTGCTTTTTGTGCTCACTCACCATTAATTGTGTCAGAGGGGAAGTCTTTGCCTCTCTCCTTGGCTTAGTTCCCCTTTCTGTGCTGTTTATAATTAAACAATAACAATGTTAAATCATTTGTTATTGTAGACTTACACATGATATTAATAGATCTAACCGCAGTTTCCCAGTACTTGCATAGGACTGTACATTTCCATAAACATTGCATTAGATCAGCATTTTCTACACCACATGTTTGGACAACAGGGCTTATAAGTGATTGGAGGATTTCTCTACTTAATATTGACTGCATATGTTGTCCTATGTATCATTTTGAGATGAGGTTCTGTCCATATTTCATTGGTTGTTATTATTATGTACATTTTAAATGCCTTTAAAGCCTACAATAATTTCATCTGACCTTGGGATCCCTGCCCAACCTTGCCTAAAGGTTAAAATTATGCTTGCAAGTTGCTATTTTTGGCATTTCCTAATTAAATTCATTGTGCCACGATTCCAAAAATGATGAACGGCAGCGGGAAACGCAATTCCAAATGCAAAGCGGAGCAAACTGCTGGAAACATGCAAGTGTGCTCCCAGCCTAAGAGTTGCAACCTCCCCAATGTTAGCTGTAACACATTCAGAATTTTGTTTTTGGAACCCAGTTCATCTTCAGTGCACGTCTATGGGTCACTCGAGACTCACTGAAAACACTCTCTGTATTGGTGGTCACTAACGATCCAATCTTTTTCATCAAATTTTACAAAATCTATGTAGTATAAGGGTAAATTGAGTGAATATATTGGATAGATAATTTAGGCAGTCCCTTATATTACATAGAAATGGTAAGATTGGATGAAAAAGATTGGATCATTAGTGGCCACCATGTGGCTGACTAGATATGCTCAATGATATGCTAATAATTCCAGCTTGCATGCAAAATTTAATGCAAACTGTATGTAGCTTGGAATTAAGCCAATCAAAATTTTCAGGAAGTACATATTTATTAGCCTAGCTAAGCGCTGTGTACAAGTTGCACTAAATGTGCACACAGGCTGGAGCTATCAGCATCTCTTTGCCCATCTCTATGACTGATATCTTATCCCAACAGCTGTTCATTGATTATGGTAAAATATAGATCTCTCTCTGCTGCCAGTACTGCATGCTTGTGCATTTAATATAATGACAAAAACATGGTACAGCGTGTAAGAGTAGCACAAAGCGTTCTTTTAACAATATTTTAAATGAGTTAGGCCCGGTTCACATTTGCATTTGTTTCCGGAACGTATACTGTACAAATGGAACGGATGTGAATGGATCCAATGTTAACCCATGGATCCATTCACATACGTCCATTGGTACAGATACGTTCCGTACGTTCCGGTCCCTGGGTCCAACGAATGCCGCAGGCCCTAATTTTCCGGACCATTCTGCCTAGTGGAACGGATCCGGACAAAAAATACTGCAGCATTTGGGGGCAATGGGAATTGGAACGTTTCTTCACACTAGTGAAGAAACTGACCATTCTACGGGGGATGGTGGCATGGGCCGACGCGAACCTGAGCGAACCTGCAGCAGCAGGCCTGTGGGCTAGGGAGGCTTAATACATACCTTATCTTCATAGGCAGCCGGCGGTAGAGGCTTCCATCTTCTTCCGCGTCATGTGACTACAGAACGCGCAATGTGACTAGTCACATGACGTGCTGTGTAGTCACAGCGGAAGAAAAGGAAGCCTCTACCGCCGGCTGCCTATGAAGATAAGGTATGTATTGACGAGTGAAAACGGATCCGATCAATCATTGATCAGATCCGTTTTCACTAATGCGAACAGGGCCACGGACGAGCCATCTGGATCCGGTGAAGCGTGGACCAGATCCGCTCACTGGATCCTTTTGGCTGAAAATGCAAATGTGAACCGGGCCTTAATTGAAAATACAAGACAATAAAGATACAAGCAGTTCTGGCACATGCATATGCAATGATCATGACTATGTTTTGCAGCCTCTGTTTGCTGGACCCTGCGCCCCTGCCAGAATGGAGGTCGCTGTATAGATGACTGTGTCACCGGTAACCCCTCCTACACCTGCTCTTGTCTAAGTGGCTTCACGGGAAAGCACTGTAGCATAGGTAAGAAGTCACAGCTTTCTCACTGTTTACCTGACTCAGTAGCTCTACATTAGGATTAGAATTGTTCATGGCTGTAACACAAATTGGTGTAAAGGAAAGAGAAATAACTGAATTATTATAACACCTGTGTGACACCAAAAAGCACTAGTGATTGCAATTAGGGATTTCTAGTAAGCGATTTTCACAGCGGTTTTGATCTTCTATACTTTCTACACAATCAAGATCGCTGCAAAAATGCTTTTGCGATTTTTATAAAAACAAATCACTCTAGCATGAAATAGTCCATATGATTATATTAACTAACTGAGCATTTTTTTGAAAAGCTACAGATTGGAAAACTGTAGAAGTCCACTTTTGGTGTGAAACAGGTCTAAAGGAAACCAGAACCAAATGGAATATGGAGACTGTCATCAGTAGCAACTCCAGCATCAACGTTTTGGGCTGGCACAAAGGGGGTACAATGGCTGGCCGGTGGGGCCCATCTGGGTGATCAAAAATATATGTTTCTATGGCTAGCTTTAGATATTTTTTGCCTAACTCAGGGGTGCACTCAGAGGGGCAGAATGATTCCAGGGGGCAGTGCCCCAGAATGCCCCAGTGTAGCGTCACCCATGGCTGTCATATATATTTCTTATTTAAAATGATGGTCGTGTGGCTGTCATGCTGATCTTTTAGCTTTGGTAGTTTAAAAGTTATTGACCTAGAAAAAGCATGAAGCCAGTGGGTCAGAAACACCATACAAAAAAACACATATTCCTCAGTTTGGATTTCTATTTAAGTAAAACATTGGTAAAATTTGTATTTTTCTTTATTCCAGTTAATGTGGATTAGTGGGGGCACGGATTAGTGGGGCCACTGGAGAGATTCACCTCCAAAGGGGACACAATCAGGAACAAAAACTTGACAAAGATCCCAACATTTTCTCACACTATTACAAACTATTACTGTGTGTGTTTCCTTAAAGGTTTTCTATTACTTCATGTCAGCAGTAACATGATAGAATGTGAGGGGAAAAAAAACCTCAAAGGGCCCTAAAACAAAAATATAAACCAACAAACATTTTGACAATTTCCCACTCTATCCTTTAACAAACATTTTGCTGGGAGTTCAATTGAAGACAATGCTAGAGTGGGACTGAAAAGCAACCATGGCGTATAAACTCTCAGTGGCTGTATTATCAACACTGGTGCAAAGGCAAGCCATTTACAGTGGCAACCAATCAGACTCCTTGACTTATTGAAATTTGATTGGTTTATCTGGATAATACTCCACTTTTGCTCCAGTTTTACTTGAAAGAGCAACTCTAGAGACCATATTTGTGTACTAGACAGGATTTTTTGCTTACGGGGACATGAAAATGTTGCCAGCGTTGCTGACTGGAGTGATGCAACTGTTGTGTTAAACCATTTCAATGCATTTTTATGTCATGTGAAACCAGGACTGTGGGAAGCAAAACAAGCAGAAACGCTGGCACACGGGCCTCTATTGGCAGCTCTGCACTGCTCGGAAAACTTTATGGAACTCTCCTGTGTGTTTTGCAGACATGGGGAAGTGCTTCTCTCAGCCCTGTCAGAATGGAGGCTCCTGTGTGGATGTACCCGGATCCTTCACTTGCCTATGTCCACAAGATTTTACTGGCTCTGTATGTGAGACAGGTAATTACATAAAGGTTATGGGCATGGAGGATGATGTGCCATAGAGCATGATAGAAACAGCTGAAGAGAATAGATAGGGAGATATAGTTTATCCAGTATTCTGATGAGTAGGAAGAGTCATGTGCAGTTCTGCAGGAAACTCCTATCCACTCAGCTATCTGAAGACTGGGGTCCTGTTAAAGGTGGCCACCAATGATACAATTTGCAGAATGATTGTTTACGAACGATTCTTCGTATGAAAAAACGGAAATTATCATTTGTGACCACTAATGGAAAAAATCTCTAAACCAATCCAATCAGATTAATGAAAAAAATGCAATTTTTGGATGAATCCCTTCAATCTGATCGGATTGGTTAGGAGATTTTTGTCCATTGGTGGTCCCAAACGATCATTTCTGATCGTTCATACGGAGAATCATTCATAAACAATCATTCTGCGAATTGTATCATTAGTGGCCACCTTAAAGAGACTCTGTAACAACATTTTCAGCCTTATTTCTTCTATCCTATAAGTTCCTATACCTGTTCTAATGTGGTCTGTCTTACAGCAGCCTTTCCTAGTAGCACAGTGGCTGTATTATCTCTGTTATATAATCTAATCTTCTTTCCTTTTACGGCTTTGTCGGGCTCAGGCACTCAGGCTGGAATGTGATAGGCAGAAGCTATATACACCATCTCCACGCCCCCTGCAGGCTCTGTATGAGTCACAGACTGAGCTTCTCTCAGCCTATCACATGCTGGTTAGCAGCCATGTCTTTTGTTTGTAAACACTGCGTAAAACTGGCAATTACAAGCCAGGATTGCAGCAGGGAGTGGCAGAAACAGCACAGAGGGGCGCAGGAGAACATAATGAATAGAATGGTATGCTTTTTATTGTAAGAATTTTAGAGTACAGATTCTCTTTAAGACTACTGTAGAGAACAGTTGAGTGCCTGTGTTATCTAGCAAACTTGGGCTGGATTCTTTAAAAAATTGTGGGGGGTTTTTAACCTTCACCTGTGTCATATCAGGTGACAGTGAGAACTGCTAAACAGTATCACAGACTGCACAAATGCTAAATGCAACTCAGCTCCTATGTAGAAAAATATATAAAATGAAACTCACCATAAGGGAGGCCTGGAGATGTACCCACATTAAAGTACTTCATCTCCCAGCATGCAATGGGTTGGTTGGTGGAGCACGGCACCATAGTGGTGTTTGTAATCTTTTTCTAAGCACTTCAATAAAGAGTTAATGCAGCAGCAACAACAACAAAAAAGAACACAGGTGAATGAACATACAAATATATTCAACGACTCTGCAGCACACAGGGCTTAGCAATTGGATATTTGGCAGTCTTTAGGGAAGGACAAGCCCTTATAAAGGAGGTCCATAGTCTGGGGAAGAACTCCTGCTGGTGGTAAAGTATAAGCTCAACGTAATGCAAGCTCATGATACTACCTGCAGGTGAAACATTGAATTACAAGTCTGTTCCAGATTGGTAGGAGGACACCTGCAGGAGAGCAGTGGACACTGCTGGAGAGCAGTGGATGTTCACTACACTCCAGGCACATACTACCACCAGCAGGTGAAAGGATATTGTGCTATTTCTGACAGTGATTGGCACAGCAATCATGTGATTGTAGTAAACACCTGCAGTGCAGTATTTTTATAATATAGGCATACATTTCTGGATGTATAGCAAAATCTACCTCACTACAGGTGCATCTAATCTACTACAATTGCACTACTGCAATTTCTCTCACGTTTCAGCATTCTTTATTATGATCTGACATGACCACATTGAGGCTTGCAAACTTATGCCTCCTAATAGGACACAGTTCCTTTTTTTGGTTATAAATCCTGTTAAAGTTTTATGGACTACACAGGCTCTCTACTGCTCTCCAACCTTCATTCATCAGGGCATTTATGTCCATGCTCATCAGCTATGTGTTACCAAATAAATCCAGTATTAGTTCAGGTTTCTTGATGTATCACAGCTCACATGGTATTGCCTGCATACTTAGCAGTGATGCATTATGGGAGAGCTCGCATATAAAGCTAAATAACTGCAAATGCCTTCTGTCTTAAAATGCGATAAAACTCCTTAACCTCCCCAGCGTTATGGACAGAAATGTCCGTTCAAAAAAACATGCTGTGAACAGTATAAACATGCATACACATCAATACTCCACTGCACTGTATACTAGACCCTTGCTTGACACATTTTGGCAAGTTACAGGAAAAAAAAAGTTTTAAAAATAAATTTTATCACTGTTTGCACAGAAATCCTGGGGAAATTGAACGCTGGGGAGGTTAAAGTGGACCTGAATTCTTGCACAGGGCAGAAGGAAAACAGAGACATCACCCTGTATGTATTTACAGAGTTTACCTTGTCTAATTCCCCCTCATCTGTGACTAATCTAGAGTGTAATTTGATCTCTCAGCTGTGTCAGCTGGCTGCCTCAGCAGAGCAGCTAATTAGTAAAAACAGGATGTTAACTCTATGGCAGTTTCCATGAAAGCAGGAAGTAGACAACTGCAGATTTATTGCAGGATTTTATCAGCTGTAATAAGGAATTGTTTCATTTAAAGATTATCATGCTGTTGCTTATGTTTTAGAGCAGAGAGAAAGTCCAGGTCCGCTTTAAACTAAAACTGAAAATAGGCAAAGTGATTCAATTTTTTGTAGAATCTGGCCTCAGGGGGTGACATAACTCATGAGTGTGAAAAAAACATATAATGAGGGAATCTGTATAATGTAAACCTATAAGCTGTCAGTTGGCTTTTACATCCTGTTTCCTGTCGGTGCTTAGCCATGTTCCTGTGGCAGTGTAGTATGTACATCTTGTACTGCAGAAAATAGCAAATTGATAATAACATTATGTTTTGTTTTCTCATTGACTGTGGGAAGATTGCTAAGGGGCCAACAGAGATTTGATTCTTTGTCAAACATTGCTGAGACCTTTGTGGTTTTAAGACTTTGTGAACTGATGTCCTGAACTAATAGTTCCACGAGGTACAATGTGATGAATATAGTGTGAGTGCGATAATGGATGATACTGTGCAGGCCTTGATGCCTCAATGCTTTCCATGTGTCTCTGATATGAAAGGGATTTATGGCAGTTTAGTTCTTGTGTGTCCTGTTTATCCTAGAGGTATCGCCGTGCACTTACAAGACCTGCTGGAATGGAGGAACATGCCAGGTGTACAGGGGAATAGCACTGTGCCAGTGTCCTCCCAGATATACAGGGGACACCTGCGAGACCGGTAAGGACCTTCAAACCGGGATAAAAACTTACAATTATTAGTTAATTCATGATCTCTCATATTTAACTAATAGTTAAATGTTTAATGAGAACTACACAAATATAAGGAGAATCCAAAAAGTGGTATTTAAAGAGGAACTGTAACCAAGGACTGAACTTTATCCCAATCAGTAGTTGATACCCCCTTTCCCATGGGGGGGGGGGGGGGGGGGGGTCTGTATGGCTGATATTGTGGTAAAACCCTCCCACAGTGTGACGTCAAGACCTAGGTCCTGACAGTTTCCTGTCTGTGAATCTCGTTGCACTGTGGGAAATAACAGCTGTTTCTAACTGCCTATCAACCAGTATCTCCCTCCGTGCATATGTACAGCTGTGGCTGGATGGTGTAATGGTTAAGGGCTCTGCCTCTGACACAGGAGACCTGGGTTCAAATCTTGGATTGCCTGTTCAGTAAGCCAGCACCTATTCAGTAAGGAGTTTCTTGGGCAAGTCTCCTTAACACTGCTACTGCCTACTGAGTACGCTCTAGTGGCTGCCTCGCAAGCACTTTGAGTCCGACAGGAGAAAGGCGCTATACAAATACTGCAATTATTATTATGTCTATAAAAAACAACCTTTTAGCCTATCGCAATGTTAGTGGGTGTGGTGATAAATAATGGCACTTTTTTTCTTGTCTGCCAGTACTAAAAATGATGACATGCAGGCTCATTGTGGACCAAACAACATGAACAAATTACATGGCGAATATCAATAATTTTTTGATCTCTCTTTTATTTTTTAACTTCTCACTTTGCAATGTATTGATTTTTTCCCCCTTTTCACTAAAGTTCCTCTTTCTTCAAATCTTGCAGCAGCTCCAATATCTGAAAACAGCTTTGAGCTGCCACTACTGACATGCCCTTAGATGCATTCTATTCTTGCATGCAATCATTATGCAGATGTCTCTTTATATAATGATTTGATTTTGATATTGTCTGACGTGTGGAGGTAACACGTTCTCCCCACTGATCCCGGGGAGGACGTGGTGCTTTTTGCAGTCCACAATATTCAGTTTGTATATCTCAGCGTATTTGTGCTTTCCAGCCATTCTCTCCTGTCCAAATGGTTTTATGTGGGATTTTGGATTGATAGAATAATAAACGTTTTTCTCATTTTACACATGTATGCATCTACCCTGAGCACATTACAGCTTATTATCTAGGTGGTGCTTGTCCATTGTGCTGTTGATGATTACCTGTTAATACATCTGCTAATAACTGGTGCTGAATCCATCCGTTTCCAATGTTTAACTTTTTTCTTTTTAAAGTGTAACTGTCAGGCATAAAATCAAAAATCAATTCTTTATTTTTATCTGGTAAACAAGTAATAAGGATGCTAACCAGGCAATCCAAAAGGTAAAAACACCATTACTTTTCTTGTTGATAAAGGATCATTCCCCAGTTTACCTGACACTTATTTGGTACACACAAGATTTGGTACACAAAAAGGAAGTTGCAGGGCATGCTGGGTTGTGCTTTTTTGCTTCCTTATTTCCCCTCAGACTTAACTAATGCAGCCTGATTGGCTGAAGCTTCTTTCCCTCCTGTTTTCCCCTCCCATACCTCTGTACCTCTCTGATTGGCCAATATTTCTCATGCTGAAACAATGCACTTTCTATAGTGAAGGGCGGGCAAATCAGGCAGAGAAGAGTAGGGCTGGAAATGACATCAGGGTTGGCTTCAAAATAGGCACACTTAAAATGGGAAATACTAAGAAGGATTTTCTCTTTTTTTACTGTAGAAAAACGTGGACAGTGCAATACATGTTATGTAAATAGAGCAAGTATTTATCTACTTATATGTGTGTGTTTTTTTCTGAGATAGTATGGCTGACAGCTCCTCTTTAATAATTCCGTCCTGTAATCTGTACTTAGTAATAAAATGACACATAATGTTATCCTCCTCCTGATGGAGGTCTATGTAGGGGCCACCATCACCCTACCCCATTTCTGAACTAGGTTTTCTTCATCTACTTTTAGAACTTGTTTGAAAATTAGATGATATTTAGATGATATTTTAGGTCACATTCATATACAAATATAGACAATTTTATAGAATTTACATTCTATAAACATTTAAGCACCACTGTAAATATTGTACGTGTTTTTGTCTTTATATCATTTTATAAGTGACCATTACAATCATAGCCTAAGCTAATTTTTCTGACTTCCAGAGATCAAACCCTGCTCTTCTAATCCTTGTCTGAATGGGGGAATCTGTAAGGATCAAGGAACCGCATACATCTGTCTGTGTCCTTTGGAGTTCAGTGGAGCACATTGTGAAACAGGTAAGAATATGATTCCCTGGTGCCCAGCTGGTGTTCTCTACTACATAAAACATTCTATCTAATTTCAGCTCATAGTAATTCTGCTACAAATGAGATAGTTGATTAAGGTCCTTTGGATCCTTTGCCAAACAGAACTCCATAGTTGTAATGATTTGGCAGCAATGAGAGATGTCGCTACAATTATAGTGTAATGGTTAAGGGCTCTGCCTCTGACACAGGAGACCAGGGTTTGAATCTAGGCTCTTCCTGTTCAGTAAGCCAGCACCTATTCAGCAAAGAGACCTTGGGCAAGACTTCCTAACCCTGCTACTGCCTATATAGAGCGTGCCGTAGTGACTGCAGCTCTGGTGCTTTGAGTCCACCAGGAGAAAAGTGTGATATACTGTAAATGTTCTGTGTCTTGTGTTTGTCTTAACTGCAGAATGTAACCACTTCTGTACCAGCAGTCTCTGCCCCTTAAGGACCAGAGAATGCTGGTATCAAAGAACAGTGCCTCCCGATGAGTCGCCACACGTACCCGCAGGACACGTTGCTCCTCCATCCCCACAGGCCCCTCTCCCTGCCGCCGCTATGACGGCAGAGCTAAGTGACCCGGACAGGAGCCGCTTTCATTGGCTCCTGACAGGGATGGGCTTCTGAGTAGCTACCGAGTTCGTAGCTACTCAGATTCAAAATGTTAATTAATACTGATTAACCTCCCTGGCGGTCAATTAAATCTGCCAGGGAGGCAGCGCAGCACTATTTTTTATTTTTTTGTTAAATCATGTAGCTAGCCTAGCGCTAGCTACATGATAGCCGCAGAGCAGCAGCATCCCCTCACCCCCTCCGATCGCCTCCAGCGATCAGGCCCGTCAGGAAATCCCGTTCTGAACGGGATTTCCATGAGGGCTTCCCCCCCGCCATGGCGACGGGTGCGATGACGTCACCGCCGTCAGAGGGAGTCCCGATCCACCCTTCAGCGCTGCCTGGCTGCTTTCCACGACTCGTTACCGCACTTCCTCCTTCAGGCCGGAAGTGTAATCTTAGCCCTGTCAGAAATAACAGGATCAAAACAGGACAAAGATTTCAATTATCAAGGTCCAGAAGTGGTTAACCTCAAGTTTAGTAGAGCTAATAAAAAAAATACAATAGACATGATCAATGCCAAAATCTTCAGCTGCTGTATAACAGTTTGGAATAATATATATAATATATATGATGTTTACTATAACATACTATCCAGAGGTTTACTATATCAGGGTTTACTATAATGAGATTCTACTGTATATATGTATGTGTGTTTGTTGCATACTATAATCTTTGTACTATGTATAACCTGGCCACTCTATATTATATTTCTAGAAATCAGACCTTGTTCGTCACTCCCATGCTTGAATGGTGGAAGTTGTGTGGAGTTGGGTATAACGTATACCTGTGTATGTCCACCTCAGTACAGCGGAGCACACTGCCAAGATGGTAGGAATGTTGAGCTCCTTATCATGACATATATTTTATTAGCCACTCATTGGTCATTTCTGACATCCTCTGTCTGTCCCCAGAGATCAGACCCTGCTCATCCTCGCCATGTTTGCATGGAGCCACATGTGAAGATCTTGGTGACAGCTACAGCTGCCTGTGCCCCCGAGGATTTACTGGACTGAACTGCGAAACAGGTTTGGCATGGACTGTGACACAGTGGCTGAAAAGCTTATCAAGTTTTCTAGTTTCATTCATTCTAAAAGCATAACTGTAGTAAAAAAAAAGGACATTCGTTAATTTCTATTGCTATCATTGTACATAAATAATATTGGAAAAGTATGTCTATCAGTACCTTGTTTCATAAAAGTCATGAAACGGCCATGGGCACTAGTATGTGAAGCAGCAGATGAAAGCAGCTGGGGACTATCACTAACTGTATTGACAAGGTTTCAGTCAATGACAACCCCCCTTCAGCTTTTCAGTGTCCTGACCCAGCACAAATTTTGGACGCCACCTTCAGCTGTGAATATTGATTCACACAATGGGCAGACAAAAGGGCTATGTAGACATTTAACTCATAGGTTATGTTTACCCTGTACAATTCAGGTGGTCACATGTTGCACTGCAGTGCTGCTGTGTGCCAGACTGCTGACTACTGTCATTTGGCTAAATAGGAAAGCAGTCAAAACTGCACATTTCACAGCAGAACCTCACACTAGTATCAGATCAGACATTGCATTTTATACAATGGATGCCTTCCATGCAGTTCACATGCTATGTGCGTGGCAGTGTACATATGGTGTAAATGAGCCCTTTCCGTCCTCACTATTAAAGAGGAATTCCAGTGAAAATAATGTAATAAAAAGTGCTTTATTTTTACAATAATTATGTATAAATGATTTAGTCAGTGTTTGCCCATTGTAAAAGCTTTCCTCTCCCTGATTTACATTCTGACATTTATCACATGGTGACATTTTTACTGCTGGCAGGTGATGTCAGTGGAAGGAGATGCTGCTTGGTATTTTTTTTGGCAATTGGAAACTGATGTTATTTCCCACAATGCAATAAGACTCCCACAGTGTGATGTCAGAACCGTGGTCCACACTGTGGGAGGGGTTTCACCACAATATCAGCCATACAGTTCATGTTCATGTGTTGAATGTGAGAATGTTGCACAGTAAAAACAACCCTGTGTCGTGTGCAAAATTATAAAGTGGGCTGGACTGTCACAAGAGATTACCAGCCGGGCTTCAGGGGCACAAAGAGATTTGCATATTCAGTATTGATGCATTGTGGGTGACCACAGTTGCTCACTAACAACTGAATTATCTCAAATACCTTCTGCTTTAAGAAGGCAGATTACAATGAGTGTTTGTTTTTCATAGGGGAGACTTTTAGTCCCCTATACTTTCCTAGTAGTTTTGGGTCATCCCGAGCTGCTTCGGCATTCATGTAATTTGATGTCCTTTGTGGTGTGTCATAGATCAGTGGATGATCAGTTTCCATATAAAGTCTGGACAGCTAGTAGCTCAATCGCTTAACTATATACTTTTTTGCCAATAGGTTTATTTTCTGATTGCTTCCTATACATGTGCTACAGCACCTATCTCATTCCATGTGCAGCCCCCTCTTCTGTGTATAACATCCATGTACAGCATCCCCTTTCCTTCATATACGGCTCCCTTGGGCAGCAGCTCCCCTCCATATGTTGCTCCCCATTTACATTGCAGGTTTCTCTTTCATATTCAGCAATCCCTTTTTCTATGTCCAGCTGCCCCAATAGGCAGCAGCCCCAAGGCCATGGCCTTTGTTTCCTTTCCAGAAACTCAGCCCTGGTATTAAGATGTTCATTAAGATCAAGCATTGAGTCTTTCCATGTTTCTGCCAGACGTTCTGTCTCGTGTGGTCACAGATAAGGGAGGGCACACTGAAAGCACCACTTCAGGTAACAAAAAGATCATCTGGGTTTGCATATTGAACTTGATGTCCAAAACAAATGTTTGTTTCCTCCTCCGGCAGATCTAGACTGCAGCTGTTGAGTTCAGGGCTCTGATGTGTGGTCTCTTAGTAATCCTTTGTAAACACTATGGAGCCTATTTTTAATGGTGTAAAGCTGTGAACAAACTTGATGGAGAGGGAACTGTTCATAATAGTGTGACATGCCTATTTTCCAGCTTTGCTACCAAGAAATCTATTCATTTTATATTAAAGAGTACTTCTAGTGAAAAAGACAGAGCCTGTCTTGTAATGGAACAGATAAAAATGGAGCAGGACAAATGGCGCCGTTATAGGTGGCGATAGCACAAGTCATAATTAGCGGCAAGAAGGTTAAATTATGGCGCCCGATAAATAGCGGGTGCGATAAATTGCAGACATCTAGAGCCCGCTATTTATCAGGCACCATAATTTAATCTCCTTGCCGCAATTTGGCTTGTACTATTGCCGCCCATGACGGCAGGGAGTAGGTAGAGTCAGGGGGTTAGTGTTAGGCAGCGGGGAGGTTATGCAGCGGGGCTTAAGGCCCGGTTCACATTAGCGGTGGCCGTCCGGAATCGCCGTGCCGGAGCCGGACCGCTTTCAGAACGGACGGAACGGACGCACGGCATGGCAATAAAAGCCTATGCGTCCGTTCACATGCGTCCGTTCTGCCGGACCGGAGCCGGACCGGATCCGGGCCGGATCCGGACTCCGGCGTCCGTTCCAACATGCGCTATTTTTTGGTCCGGCTCCTCCGGCAGCCGTATCCAGAGCGGAGCCGGACTGCACCATCCGGCCAATACAAAGCAATGAGAGCCGGAGAGCGCACAACACACTGGCTACAAAAACCGGACGTTCTACCCCACTTCCTATGCATTTTGGATGGGGACCACATGGGCCCAGCGAAGAGTGGGGCAGCAGCGATTTCATGCTGGAGCTCGTTTTGCCAGCAACATGTCTGATATGTCTGAAGGAGGCGAACAACAGAGAGAATTCCCAGGTTTACGAGTAAAAAATGCCTGGATCCATGGTCCCAACTGCAGTCTCTGTATCCACGGATGGTCTCCACACGTCCACCTGTCTCCAACAATGACCCCAGACCCTTCTGCTGACCTCCCAGACCCCAGGTATTTACAGGATGGTATCTCCTTAAGAAACCGGATCCGGACCGCAACCGTGTTCACACCGCACGGAAACCGGATGCAAACGGACCGGATCCGGATAGGAACCGTACGGATCAGGTCCGGTCCGGATACGGTGCGGTCCGGACATCCGGTGCGGTTTTTACTAAACCGCAAGTGTGAACGGGGCCTAAGCGGTTAGGTTTAGGTAGAGGGAGGATGAGAGAGCAGGCAGAGGGGTTTGTATACATTACCTGGTGACCGTATCGCCTCTCCACTTTCTTCTTAGTTTGAATGAGTCCGGCAGCCAGCCAATCACCATGCAACTTCAGTCCCCGCATGGTGATTGGCTGGCATTTGGACTCATTCAAACTAAACAGGAAGTGGAAAGGAGACTGTGTCGCCGGTACCAGCTAATGTATCACAGATGCCGCTAATGACAACTTACTAAAGTTATTTAAAGTTTCAGGACATTTCTGAAACGTTAAATAACTTTAGTAGCAAGATGCCATTATCGGCATCACCCCGCGCTATTTTTGCGCAGTGCCTTTTTTAACTGTACCCTTCATGTAAGGCTTGGTGTTAATGCTACTCCCTGGATCGGCGGGACTCTTGGCTAATAACTCACGCGCTCCTCCGTAATTCCTCTATGTCAAAAACTCTGCCCCCCATCTCGGCAAGGTCATAGTGCCCTTTTTTTTATGAAAGTCTTCCAAAGCTCTGCATGCCTCCAGCTTAGCAGGCGCAGCCACAGCCTAATTGTTGGCTGCAGAGCTGGGGGCGGGCCACGGCAACACAGGTGGGGGTGGCCAGAGGTTCAGAAGACTTTAGAAAAAATGGCCATGACTGTCTTGCTGATGGAGGGGGTGGATCTTCCGCTGTCTAATCAATTCTGTGCCAGCAGGTAGGTTAATAACCCTGAGACCCACCGATCCTGGCAGCATTAAGACAGAGCCTTACATGGAAGGTTCTGTCTTTTTCACTGGGGATACTCTTTAACATTTCTGCTGTTGCTACTATTGTTCATTGAACATTACCAGTCATAATTTGTTTTTTCACTAACTGTCACTTTTGAAAAGACAGTTAGTGCCCTTTTCCACTAGCCGCACTAGGGGCAGCTAGTGGAAATGGGCTCTAACTAGAACTAGACACAGAAATCTGTACTGTATAAGTATAGAGATGCGGGAAGAGTGGATCTTGCCACCACCTGACTATGTCCCCTCCTCCATCTTTTCCCTCTTGTGGATGACTGGGAAAGGGTGGGCAGCTCCTGCCTGAATTCCTCACGTGGATAAAGACTGGGTTGGGGGAGGAGTTTGGACATCTGCGACAGGAAGAAAGCTTAAAAACTCAGCCAGCCAGGTGATGAGAAAATATTAACCGAAAAATTGTATAATTGCGATGTCCAAAACATTGGGCATTGTATTCACAGAAACACAAGCCTGGAGTAGGACCCTTTGAAGACAAGATGGTGATGGGTAGAAAGCCGCACTAATACAGAATAAGACCACTGTGATAGATGAAGCACTTTTCTGCATATTGCAGCATGGAAAACTATGCAGTGGAAGCACTGATGCTTTATAAATCCATGTAAATTTTCATTGGAAACTACAACAAGCTACACTACAGCAAAATAGACAAGGGCTAAACATTTCTAATTAGTGGAAGGGACGCCTTGGAAGCAGTACACCAGGTATGTATGACATGTACACTTTGCCGGTGCTCAGTCTCGACCAGATTGCCCAAGCGGTCTCTGGTTCACCATAAACAAACGAAAAAGAGACGGCACACAATTGGCTGCAAAACTGTTGCTGTGTATTATGGAGCAAAGCACTGCATTACATGTTACGGACTTCCGTCCTTTCTCAGATGCATAACAGCGATTGAATGCAAACCAACATCATATATAACAAACAGTCCAGGTGGACACCACCCTACTTCCTGTTTGCCCCACCCAACATACAATTAACCCTTGAATGTCCATCACCTAAAGTGTATAAATAACACGTTTTAATGTTCATAACGGTCGATTGGCACTCCCTCTGGGCTACCAAATAAACAAGTCCATTACTGACCATGATTCAGAGGTTATCACAAGGACTTCCTCCTACAAAAAACCTGTGAAAAAATGTACGTTAAAAATATTGCATAAACCTGCATGCATATAAAAGTACAAAATATAAAAACATATTGTCTGCATCTATATCATCTTTAGCATCACAATAAACATTTCAGGGGTGACCTTTCAATCCTACCCCTGGGAGATACCACGTCCGGAAAATGTATCCACCTGGCTTCCCTTTGTTTGAGGAGTTTTTCAAAATCACCCCCAAGTTTTGGGGGTTGCACAGCCTCCAACACGCACCACTTCAACTATGCTGCATTGTGCTCCGTTGTCTTAAAGTGTCTAGCGACTGATGTGTCATAATTTTTTTCTCCTTTAATGTGATTGGTGATGGCTCTCTTGTGTTCCTGAATGCGGGCTCGCACCGGTCTGGTTGTCTCGCCCCACACGGGCATTTTAACCCATAAACCACTCCTGCTGTAGAGCAGTAATGTCTCCCTTTTATTTTGACTTTGTGTCATGTGTGTGGGTGGCAAATGCTGTCACCCTTGATAATGACACTGCATACATTGCAATTCATGCATGGTACAGTGCATGCCTTGCCCTTACCTCAACTTTTTCTGGGGCTGTGTCGACATGCCTGACCTGATTTTGTATGGTTCTACCGCTTCTGATGGAGAAAATGGGTTCACTCTGGAAAGTGGCCCCAAATCCCTGTCAGTACTCAATAATGGCCAGAACTTGCGAATGGAATGTTTGATCATATTGGTGTTTTTGCCCAACCCCATCACACATGGCAGCCCTTTCGGCTTTGATGTTTTCTTACTCCTGTGTAGTAAGGAGGATCTGTCTATCTTACCCACCTCCTGCCTGATGCTATTTATTTTGTTAGTGCTATACCCTTTTTGTACAAACTTCTTTTGGAGCTCAGAGCTGGCCCTGCGATAGTCACTGTCACTTGTGCAAATCCTTCTGGCCCTGAGGAACTGCCCCCTGGGGATGGCCTTAATCACATGGCCATAATGATAGCTATCCGCGCGCAAAAGATTATTGCGATCGGTGGGCTTGCGAAACAACTTGGTGGCAAACCCACCATCTTTGACTCGAGAAAATTGATGTACTCACGCGAGATCTCTAGGGAAAATGTGATTGTACGATGCGCGCTATTCACTTCCTCGACCATTTCCCGGAGCAGCTCCTCAGGGCCATTCCAAAACAACAACACATCATCAACAAAACAATAGTACTTAAATATATGTGACCTGTACTTCGGATCATTGAGAAAAAATGACCTTTCCAACGCCTCTACAAATATGTTAGCTATAGATGGAGCTGCGGTGAGCCCATACTGGCTCCCTGGCGTTGTATGTACATGTCACTTTGAAATCGGAAGTAGTTAGACCTCAAAATTAGCTCTAAGCTATCCAACAAGAAATACACTAGACCATTGGACAAATTGGTCTCAAGCAGTCTGTCCTTTATGGTGGCAATTGCTTCATCCTCTGGAATTGCAGTAAATAAACTTTGAACATCTAAACTGCAAAAAATAATGTCCTCTGGTATCTCCTGTATGGCTTCCAACCTGTTTAATAGGTCGGTGGTGTCTTTAAGACAATGTTGGAATGTGGACACAATCTCCTGTAAATGAACGTCCAAAAAACCAGTCAGTGGATATAAAACTGACCCTCTGCTGGATATGATTGGACGCCCCGGGGGATCCTCTAAACATTTGTGTATCTTGGGGAGCAGGTACAGCAGCGGCACTTTTGGGCAGTCAACTGTTAACCCTTTAGCTGTTCTGGTGTCAATAACTCCGTCCTCAACGGCTGTGGACAGTAGCAAATCAACCTTGGCTTTTACTGTGGGGGTGGGGGTGGGGTCGACCTCTCATTTAACATAGTGAGTCTCATTGTTTACCTGTTTGAACCCCTCTCGCAGGTATTTATCTCTATCTTGTATCACCGTGGCACCCCCCCTTATCTGCCTTGGTGATGATGATGGCCGGATTGTCGCTCAGCCGTTTCAACGCCTGTTTTTGTGCTAGTGATAAATTGTGGTGCAGATGTTTGCTCTTGTCCCACTTTTTAGCAACATCTTTCTTAACCGCTTTTTCAAATAAATCTATCACTGCAAACTTCTCATCCGGTACGCAATCAGATTTTTGCAGGTACCTGGACAATTTCTTGTCGCCAATGACATCATCATCACAATCTTTAAAGAAGGCTCACAACCTAAAGGACCATACACACATCGGATTTTTCCGAACGACGGGTCGTTTGAACGTCCCGTCGTTCAGTCGTTCGCACGCCAAATCAGGCATGTGTACAGACTGTCGTTCGGGTGATGAGACTGATTTTGAGCAATCCGCCGGGCGGATCGCTCAAGACCAGTCTTATCACCCGAACGACAGTTTGTACACACGCCCGATTTGGCGTGCGGACGACTGAACGACGGGACGTTCAAACGACCCGTCGTTCGGAAAAATCTGACGTGTGTATGGGCCTTTAGCCTCCTAGTAAACTTAAACAAGTCTATTTCCCAATCAAAGGCAGAATCACTATGTGTGGGAACAAAACCCAGCCCTTTCTCTAACACTGACATTTCAACATTGTCACGAATGTAATTAGAAATGTTAATCCCATTGCTCACCATTAAGGACGTTTCCTCAGTTGATAGTCCTCTCTCCTCTGCTGCTGTTTTTGTTTCCCAGTGCCGCTGCTGACCCCTCGGCTTTCTGCCTCTTCTAACGTGCCCCCTGTGACAGGAGCGCGGGCCTTTCGAAAATCCTGTTGGGAATCAGAGTCCTCTGTCATGGACCTTGCTGTGTTCCAATCGCGCTGCCCGCACTGCGGTGTGTCTTTTCCTCTGTGTGGTTTTCCTCTGGAGCCTCTCGGTCTGCTCCCACGTCCTCTTGCCGGAACCGTCATGAACATTAAAACGTGTTATTTATGCACTTTAGGTGATGGACATTCAAGGGTTAATTGTATGTTGGGTGGGGAAAACAGGAAGTGGGGTGGTGTCCACCTGGACTGTTTGTTTGTGATATATGATGTTGGCTTGTATTCAATCGCTGTTATGCATCTGAGAAAGGACGGAAGTCCGTAACATGTAATGCAGTGCTTTGCTCTATAATACACAGCAACAGTTTTGCAGCCAATTGTGTGCCGTCTCTTTTTCGTTTGTTTAAGGGCTAAACATTATCTCCTTCAACAATTAATTTTTTGTCTGATACTGAAGAAGCCCTTAAATCTCAAAAAGTCATGTTTTAGTTGTGGGTAGACGCTGATTGGATATTATTCTTCCAGAGGCTCTATATTTCACTCTTCAATATATATATATATATACAGGGTCTTCTCAAAAAATTAGCATATTGTGATAAAGTTCATTATTTTCTGTAATGTACTGATAAACATTAGACTTTCATATATTTTAGATTCAAATACACACAACTGAAGTAGTTCAAGCCTTTTATTGTTTTAATATTGATGATTTTGGCATACAGCTCATGAAAACCCAAATTTCCTATCTCAAAAAATTAGCATATTTGATCCAACCAATAAAAGAAAAGTGTTTTTAAAACAAAAAAAGTCAACCTTCAAATAATTATGTTCAGTTATGCACTCAATACTTGGTCGGGAATCCTTTTGCAGAAATGACTCCTTCAATGCGGCGTGGCATGGAGGCAATCAGCCTGTGGCACTGCTCAGGTGTTATGGAGGCCCAGGATGCTTCGATAGCGGCCTTAAGCTCATCCAGAGTGTTGGGTCTTGCGTCTCTCAACTTTCTCTTCACAATATCCCACAGATTCTCTATGGGGTTCAGGTCAGGAGAGTTGGCAGGCCAACTGAGTACAGTATACCCAGAGTGCATACATAAAACACACATTACTAGTCAAGATTAATACACAAACAAGACAGACTTGGACATATATAATTCTAATCACCGTTAGACATAGTTCTTTAACCAATTGTATATGGATTGAACTATTACTCCTCTCTCCCCCCCCCAAGGGAATGACAGCCCAAGACTAATATACTATATTATATTCTAACCAAGAATGAACAAAATATTTTTCTCCCAGATATTCTGGCAACACAAAGGTTCATAAATTTCATCTATATTAGGGATTGGGATAGGAAACATTTTGACAATATTTTGACCCATTGATCTAATTTCAGTTTTATACTGTAATTTATTGGCCCTCTATTAAATCTATGTGTCAAATATAAGATATTGCCGTACCAATAGACAATTCTTATCCAGATAAATTATAATTTATATATTTTTAAAATGTATCAACAGTATTTTTATCAATAACTACTATTTATCAATAATTCTATCTATAATTCCCATCTCATGAGAACTAAACAAACTTTGTCTAGGGATTTTATCTTTCTACAACCTCACTAAACCCAAACTGTTTCTCAGAATTTAATAACTTTTTTCTTAACCTTACTAATAAAACAGATTATTAGTTACAAAACAAACGCAGACAAATAACCTAAAACATCTGAATCTTATCTGACATTATAAAAACCTTCCAAAAATAAACTGTAATAAACCCATTCAAAACCTAAGAAGAACTACAAGTACCCAGAAATCCATACCATATGGTGCCCTGTTCATTTCCCAAATGAACTCTATTTTCTTGCCAAAAGAAAATAATTTATTGAAGTTGATCAGACTTCAAATTTGTTAGATTTTTCCCAAAAAATCTATATTTCCCTTAGACCTACTAAGAGAAGTGTAATAGACTTACCAAAAGTCTGCATTCTCCCTATTTTTTTTTTTTTTTTAAACTAAGGCCTTCTAAAAACCTTATAATCTATATAATTAAATTATACTATCAAAAAACACAAACTCCAAAACCGGATTCGTTTTGGTATCAACAGAAATTTCACATAAATAATATAGACACCTCTCTCTTTAAAAAAAACAAAAAGAGAAGTATAGTCATATTACTTACGTGAACTCTGAAGAAGACCATCCGCGGCGAGCCCTCAGCTGAAAGGAGTGTAATCTATTTAAGTTCATGTCAGATATCAGATGCTTTAGACTACTTCATTTCCTGGCGCCAGGACATAAAATGGTTAACAGAACACACACACACAGGAGATGTGAGCACAAATTATGCTGGCTGTTTATTACAATTGCTTTCCTTATATCCTACTCAATACAGGATTTTGCTCATGCGCAGTATATCATCATATGTCACCATAATTACAGAAAGTCATGTGATTTACGAGAATTAACACAGTTCAATGATCACAGGGAAAACATGTTATTTATGACCTTCCAGGTGTCCCCATTTGGGGCATTAATGGGGTTTGCCCAGAGAGAAGAATTTGGCTATTCTCTACTTCATGCAGCCAGCTTTTCCTGCACAGATGTGTGTGTGGGTGGCTGATTGTTCTATAGACACATTAATATCACACTGAATAGATACATGAGGCACAGACTTAGATACATGTATGCTTGTATATGAAATTGATCTATATACTAATATATATACATACATATATATATATATATACATATATACCTACATATCCTTTCAATACCATGGTCAGTAAACCACTTACCAGTGGTTTTGGCACTGTGAGCAGGTGCCAGGTCGTGCTGAAAAATGAAATCTTTATCTCCATAAAGCTTTTAGGCAGATGGAAGCATGAAGTGCTCCAAAATCTCCTGATAGCTAGCTGCATTGACCCTGCCCTTGATAAAACACAGTGGATCAACACCAGCAGCTGACATGGCACCCCAGACCATCACTGACTGTGGGTACTTGACACTGGACTTCAGGCATTTTGGCATTTCCCTCTCCCCAGTCTTCCTCCAGACTCTGGCACCTTGATTTCTGAATTACATGTAAAAGTTGCTTTCATATGAAAAAAGTACTTTGGACCACTGAGCAACAGTCCAGTGCTGCTTCTCTGTAGCCCAGGTCACTCGCTTCTGCCACTGTTTCTGGTTCAAAAGTGGGTTCATGCTTCCATCTGCTGAAAAGCTTTATGGAGATGAAGATTTCATTTTTCAGCATGACCTGGCACCTGCTCACAGTGCTAAAACCACTGGTAAATGGTTTACTGACCATGGTATTACTGTGCTCAATTGGCCTGCCAACTCTCCTGACCTGGACCCCATAGAGAATATGTGGGATATTGTGAAGAGAAAGTTGAGAGACGCAAGACCCAACACTCTGGATGAGCTTAAGGCCGCTATCTATCGAAGCATCCTGGGCCTCCATAACACCTGAGCAGTGCCACAGGCTGATTGCCTCCATGCCACGCCGCATTGAAGGAGTCATTTCTGTAAAAGGATTCCCGACCAAGTATTGAGTGCATAACTGAACATAATTATGTGAAGGTTGACTTTTTTTGTTTTAAAAACACTTTTCTTTTATTAGTCGGATGAAATATGCTAATTTTTTGAGATAGGAAATTTGGGTTTTCATGAGCTGTATGCCAAAATCATCAATATTAAAACAATAAAAGGCTTGAACTACTTTAGTTGTGTGTATTTGAATCTAAAACATATGAAAGTCTAATGTTTATGAGTACATTACAGAAAATAATGAACTGTATCACAATATGCAATTTTTTTGAGAAGACCCTGTATATATATATATATATATATATATATATATATATATATATATATATATATATCCATGGTAAATATACTGTATATTACCTTATATACTCACGTATAAGCTGAATATTTTGTGCACGAAACATGGGCTGCAAAGGTTCCCCCAGCTTATGCACGAATCACTTTGTGTGCCCGGCAGTGGAGCAAAACTGCTTCTTCTAGCTATATATCAGACTAGGGGCATGATTCACTTAGCGGTGCTAACCTAGTTAGCACGCCTAAACACTTTGGACGTGTTAACTAGAGTGCTAAGTAGGTTAGCACCGAATTTGTAAATTCGGTCGCGCGCAAAGTCCCACGCACAAAACTTTGCGCGTGTAAAGTCCGGTGCGCGCGAAACGTCGCACCCGCTGCGATGAAAACGGCGTACCTGATGCGCCTTTTTATTTGCACCGGGTGCAATGTTTCGCGCGCACCGGACTTTGCACGCGCAAAGTTTTGCGTGCGGAACTTTGCGCGCGAGCGCTAATTAGCACGACGTAACTGATTTATGCTGTGATGTGGGGCTTTTCACAGGTATGCTAACTGTTAGCACCGCTTTGTGAATCAAGCCCCAAGTGACATACGTTACTGTTTCAGTCAGGGGTGCTCAGCTTTTCATGTTCTCTTCCCAGAATTAAAGCCGTGTTCCTCCTCTCCGTGTCTGAATGGCGGCCTGTGTGAGGATGTGGCCTCTACTTTCAGCTGCTTGTGCATGCGCAGCTTCACTGGAAGACGGTGTGAGACAGGTGAGGTAACATCCATAGCATTATCTGAGGATATAGCATTTCATACCATGTTGCTTTGCGTGGCCCCAGTCGTGGCTTTCAGTGTGCAGAGAACCATAGTACACTGCTATTCTCTGCACAACTTTACAGTTTGCATCCGTGGCTAAAGTGATGATTGTAATATGATAAAACCTAGAGGATTTGTAAGAGCATTTGGCTCAGAAAATAAAACCATTAAAACTTACATTTTTAGCTTTGAAATGCAAAATGCAAAATAAGATTGTGGGATTCTAGGAAATTCTTATGTAGGAGTAGGACTTTAGACACAATTTATTATCTCGTCATTTTATTTTCAGTTAAGATTTGCTTTGAGATTATAAGTAGAATTCTAGCCTACATTCAAACCAATTTAGCATTTTCTGAAAATTGCTGGGTATATAGGAATTACATTAGTTAAAGCCTTATTCCAAGTGCCAATGTTTTCCTATGCAGGACTTGCAGGTAGTTGCATAGCTTATTGATATTGCTCTATAAGCTCCTTAATTGGCTGATGTAAAGTAAACCTCCTATAAATTATGTGCTCAGGAGCCCAGACACTGGCACCTCCCTCCTCCACAAACTGTCTTTGCTATAGGCTACAATTTTCTCAGACAAATTAAGCCTATGCCTTCCATCTTGCAGTATGATGATGCAATGCAGGCAATCTGTGAATTCACACAGCCTAAATGAAAACCTACTCACTGACATGCTCCTGGTCATGTGATCAAACTTTCAAGACATGATTTTTAGCTGCAGAAATCTAATTTCTCCCAAAAAGGTTACATTTGAGTACTCTAATTGCTAAGCTATTTAGTTATATTTTTAGACCTGTTTGGAGATGGCCAACACTGTGATAAAAGAATTCCATTTGTTTATGTCTCCAGAAGTGTAATGTTAAAGATCTACAGACCGCATATCAATCATCTTTATTTTTGTTGCCAGAGCTGAGACCTTGCTTTTCATCACCATGTCTGAATGGGGGGATGTGTGAGGACGTTGGCGATACATATCAGTGTGTATGTCATCCAAGGTTTTCAGGGAGACACTGCGAAACAGGTGAGAATGAGCAGATAAATGTTATCGCCCTCTAGTGGGGGTCATTGCACCATCAGTGAGCAGATTTCTCACCACTGCGTATGGTTAGTGATAAATCGACCTATGCTAAATTGTGTAACAGGACTGTCAAGACCCCCTGCAACTGTTATCTATCAATCAGCCATTTAAAGTACTCATACAATGAAAGATTCTTTCTTTTTTCCATGAAGAAAACTGAAGGATTGTTGAAGAGTCATTGAGATTTGAGATCAAAACCATGACAGTAAAATGCCCTGCTAACAAAACCAGGTGTTACGCTATGTTGAGAACTGTTTTATAGGAATTGCGGTTAACGAACGAGATAGGGACTGCCCACTCGTTCTTAACCTGAATCTGTTCGTATGTCGGGACTACCTGTTTTGCCCCCTTTAAAATGAAGAATATGGGCAGCGGAGGGTAAATAGAGGCCTACTCACCTTATCCACGGCGGTAGAAGGTCACCTCGCGGTGCCCGGAAGGTCCACAGCCCATCCTCTCGCTTCCTCCATTGTTCCCCGGCGGCTCCTGGCTTCACATGCAACGCATAATGACGTAATAAGGAAGAGCCCCTAAGTGGCGGCGCTTCCTAATTGCGACATTATGCGCCGTATGTGAAGCCAGGAGCCACCGGGAAACAGTGGAGAAAGCGAGAGGACGAGCTGCGGACCTTCCGGGCACCACGAGGGCACCTTCTACCGCCGAGGATCAGGTGAGTAGGCCTCTATTTACCCTCCGCTGCTCATATTCTTCATTTTCAAGGGGGCAAAGCGGGTAGTCCCCGGCGGGCGTGACGTCATGTGATGGGGCGGAGCTACGGTCGCAGCGTTCGTATCGTCGGGTCGTTCGTAAGTCGGGCGTTCGTAACCCGGGGACTACCTGTATTGGAAATCTAGAGTGTGCAGCAGACTACATCTATTCTGTAATAAAAAAAATTGCAGCGTCCCCGGGACATCTGAATCAGTCCTAACAGACATTAGAGTGTGTATTGAGAACTTCCTCTCTGCTTTAAAAGATATTTAGCAGCATAATAACCTTTAAAGGGAAACTGAAGCAAGAAGGATATGGAGGCTGACATGTTTATTTCCTATCTAACAATGTACATTGCCTGGCTGTCTTGCTGGTCCTCTATCTCTAATTCGTTTAGCCACAGCCCCTGAACAAGCATGCAGCAAATCAGGTGATTCTGACATTATTGTCAGATCTGACAAGATTAGCTGCATGATTGTTTTTGGTGTGATTCAGACACTTCAGCAGCCAAATAGATCAGCAGGGCTGCCAGGCAATGTGCATTGTTTAAAAGGAAATAAATATGGCAACCTCCATATTCCTCTCACTTCAGTTCCCCTTTAAAGAAAAACACTTCATTGTTAAGGTGGCCACCAATGATACAATTTGCCGAACGATCGTTTACGAGCAATTCTTTGTATGAACGATCGGATATGATCATTTGGGATTCTCCTAACCAATCCGATCAGATGAATTAAATCAATCCGATTTTTGGATCAATCCCGGCAATCTCATTGAATTGGTTAGGAGGTTTTTGTCTACTAGTTGTCCCAAATGATAATTTCCGATCGTTCATACGAAGAATCATACGAAAACGATAATTCAGCAAATTTTACCGTTAGTGGCAGCTGATACAAATCCTGCAATAAATCTGCAGTGTGTCTACTCCCTGTTTTCATGGAAGCAGACATATTGTTAACATCCTGTTTTTACCAATTAACTCTCTGCTGTGCCAGTCAGCTGACACAGCTGAGGGATCAAACTGCAACTTGTGTTTAGTCACAGTTGAGGGGGAATTAGACAGGCTCTTGTTAGTGTGCCCAATGTGACACTTGACTGCAGCAAGTCATCCCTTGCCTAGGGGAAAAGACAGGCTATGTGAAGAGGTGTGTGTGGATTTGGAGCCATTGGATTTGCTATATACAGTAGCATCTAATTGATAATCTCTGATGCTGGGAATACACTGTGAGATTTTTTGAGCTGATTTACTTTCCGATCAATTTTTTCGAACCTTTTTCTGATCAATTTTCTGATCCTTTTTGCAATCGATTTTCATTCAATTCTATGAGAAAATCAATCAGAAAAACAATGGAAATCAGATCGGACCTGTCAGAAATTATCTATCGAGCTATCTGCCGAAAAAAATCATGGTGTATTCCTAGCATAACAGAAAGAAAGATAGCTCACTGGCAGATCATGCAGTTGACTAAAAGAACAATAGACTCTGTCTGGGATAACTTGCTTATCTTTGTTAACGTACACCTTAAGCCCCATACACAAGCTCAACAGCGGTCTTTTATGCAGCACAACTGTTGAACAACTTTTGTTGTGTAACAAGTTGAAACAGCTAAAAAAAGTATTTTGCTATTGTTCAAAAAGCTGATAAGACTGATAAGAATCCAACAGTTGGATTGTGCTGCATAAAAGACAGATGTTGAGCGTGTGCAGGGGGCTTTAAAGTGAAACTGAAGAATGTAATAAAACAAAGTGTTTCACTTACCTGGGGCTTCTGATAGCCCCATGCAGCCTTCCTGTCCCGTGCTGGTCCTCCACGATCTTCCGTTCTCCCGCCTCCAGCTAGTTTCGTCAACTGCGCCTGCACGCCCAAGCCACATGTTGTTTTTTTTTAAGCGCACAGTGCTATTGCGGGCTGGAACGCAGAAAAAGGTACGTGTGGCTCGGGCGTGCAGGCGCAGTTGCTGTTGAATTACAAGTCGATGCTAATGAAACTAGCTGGCGGCGAGAGAACAGAGGATCGGCATGGGACAGGAAGGCTGCACAGGGCTGTCAGAAGCCCAAGGTAAGTAAAACACTTTGTTCTATTACATTCATCAGTTCCGCTTTAAGTGTACTAACATAGTAAAAAGAAAAAACCTTGGGTGGTCATAGGACCTACTACTGACCCTCTTCATGCTGCTCGTGTTTTTTTCGGGTCCCTCCTGTTTCACCTTCCAGAAAGCTTTGTGTTCACAACGTCTTGGAAGTTCAAAGGTTGTAAACAAGCGCATCTGAACTGGGCATGCCCAGTGAAAAGAATCGCTCCTGCACGGCCACAGGTGCTTCCTGCTGAGTGTATTTGACTGGAGAGGAGGATAACGCTGACCAGAAGACTAGCAGGAGTTAGTGAAATAATCATATTTTGCTTCTGGTGTACTTTAATACAGTAGCAAACACGGATTCTTCAGAGATAAAACAAAAATTGCCTTTTTTTCAAAGCAAAATAAACTTGTATAAGTGCTAAAAGGCTAAAATGTTTTTTTAAAAATTAAGTGCAGTATCTGATATAACTTGGTGAATACTTTTATTTAATGTTTCACAGAATTCTTGTTTAATATAGTCATGGATAATATAAATTCTTGTTTAATATAGTATATTCTGTTGGACTTGTCTTATCCATTTTTTATGCCTCCAGCCTTTTTATGCTTATTTTCCATTCCCCCCCATGGTATTCATGTTCATAGCTAGACAAGTGCTTAGTGTTTTAAAGGGGGTTCCCGTCTCTATATTACTTTGGTTTAATCTGTACATGCCTTGTGGCTGCTCCTGACAAATCCAATGGTTTATCTGTCTGGGCTTTAGCTCATGCTTTGCATATCAGCTAGACACAGTGGTTTACTTGTACGCCGTCCACTCTTCTAATTGGATGTAATGTTGCAGCTGTTAAGCCGTGCCTTACCCAGGGGCAAATAACTTGGTCTTGGCAGATTTGTTTTTTAGTCAAGGAATATGACTAATGACTTCTGCTGATACTTGCTCCTTTATGAAACAGAAAGATGAGTCAGACGGAGTTCTCCCGAGCTGTCCAGGATGTATGGAAGCCCTTTTCCACCCACACTCTGGCTTGTACATTCAGTATCCCGGCTATTCTGGAAAATCAAAGGTGTCAGCTGAGTGGCGTGCCATACAGGATACACAGGAGGGGAGGGGCGTAGACCAAGCACATATTAATGGTAACCTGGCATAACTCTGCATGGGCCAGCTGAAGAGAAAGATCATACAATGTTATATATATTACCAGTGCCATGAAATGTGTGTGCGGCAGGCCATGTGCCTTAGTGAATAGTCTCTATGATAGTAATAATCAGACATCAGGTTCTTTTAGGTCAGAGGCATTGTTTCACTACATCATTTATTTTGTTAAAAGATCAAACAATGGGCCCCAGAGGAGTAGCTATGGGTGGGCAAGGGGGGACATATGTCCACTCAGCATGGCCATTGCACCCTCACATGCATGAGAGGTGGCTTGCTGGCTGCCCGAAGTGCCCCTGCTTCTCTCCCTCCCGCTGCAGAAGCGTTAACAGCAGCAGACTAAGGCACATCTAAAGGGGGCACGTCTGGTTATGTAAACAGGGTAAAGGGGGGCACATCTGTCTATCTGAATGGGGTGATGGGGCACATATAGCTATCTAAATAACAATTGACTCCACCCATAACCATGACCACATTGTGATGTGAGGCCACGCCCATTTTGTCCAGAGAGGGGCGCAAAAACTTTCTTTGTCCCGGGCGCTGAAAACCCTAGCTACGCCTCTGATGGGCCCCCAAGGCAATGCTATTGTGTTAGGATGTGGTGCCTGTTCATTAATCAGCGTAGTGTTCTGCTCCTTAAAGGGAACCTGAGGTGAGATGGATATGGAGGCTGCCATATTTATTTAGTTTTAAACAATACCAGCTGCTTCCTGCAGCTCATTCTGGCTGCAGCAGTGTATGAATCACACACCTGGTGATATGGACGAGCTGAGCTCGTCCAGCAAAAACTTGCAAAAAACGTTAATGACGAGCTGAGCTCGTCCATGCCGACAGGGAGATTTCCTGTTTCTCTGCCCCGCCGGATGCATTTTTTTCTCATCAGAGGGATTCCCCAGGATGGCTGGATGGCCTGTCTGCATGCTGTGGGTAGCGATCTGTGCTACCCCAGCCTGCAGAACAAGCATCCAGCCACCCTGGGGAATTCCTGGGCAGCGGATTGGCGGGCAGAGAATGTGCGTGCGTGTGGGTATACCCCGTTGTATGCGGCGGCTGTGCGGGTGGGATGATCCCCCTCTGTGCGGCGGAGGGATCCCCCTTCTGTGTGGCGTGTGGGTGGCCTATCCCCCTCCTCCCCCTCCCTCCCGATCTCCCCCCCCCTCTCACATTTGGCCATTGCGTTTGCAGTACAATGCTCTGCCCCCATCGCATCGCACCACAACACACAAAACCGCATTTATATGACCATTCGGCAGAGTGCGCTGACAGGGTCATATGCATATCGCCCCCGCACGCTCCTAGCCATGTGACATACTCCCTGCTGGACAGGAAGTACATCACCGGGTTCCCTGGATTTCCTCATCATTCTTCTGTCGTTCGGCACATGTGTGCTGCATCACTGCCACCAACGTATTTAAAATCTCTGCATCGCCCATTGATTTACATGACTTCCGCTGTCACCGCTTTTCTGCAGAAGTCCAACTGTAACTCACTGTTGACTTTGCAGTGGATTGGTGGCCGATCGGGCACTTTTGGAATGACACAACTCTGAGGTAAAACAGGGTAAAACAATATACACTTGCATGGCAAGTCTAAAAGGGGCCTTAAGCCACTAGCAAGCAAGAAAATACTCTGAATAATTTGGCTATACTTTTTTACTGACTTTTTGGTACTTTTTCAATTGCAGACAAATCTAAAAAGTTACTTTGAACTGGAGATAAAAAATGATCTCATAGTATAAAGAGTGAATTGAATAAGGGCCCCAGTGTCTAAAGTGAAATAATGAAAATGCTTCCTTAATTGATCACATGAAAACGGGTGTTTCTATCCGGGTGGTCCTCATATACTTTTGTGTCTTCTAAGTGCTTAAGTGAACAACTGTGGTTTTTCTGTTGTCTTCTGAAAAGTCAGCATGGTGTTTTTTTCTAGAGATAAAACCATGTTCTTCATCACCATGCCTTAATGGAGGAATGTGTAAAGACTTGGCTGACAGCTACAGATGTCTGTGCAATCGAGGCTTCACTGGGGAGCATTGTGAGACAGGTAAGAAGTCCAGTCACATTTCCCTTTATTGTGTATGAAGTACACCTATACAACCCGGAATTACTCACTTCATTGCTATATTAATCCTCATGAAGTATGGTGCAGTGTTAGTCGTAGAGCAGAAATGCAGACATCAAACCAACAAACATTCATTCTGGTAATACCCTTTAATGACTAACTGTACATGATTTATTGCAAGCTTTCAAAATGTTAAGTTTCTTCTTCCGGCATGTTTCAGAACGGGATCAGATCCGTACAACAGTGAATGTAACATACAGGGACTTATATATGATTCTGTAGGCTCAGTCTGACGTGATGTCACACTGTTTTACCTCATTTCAAAGGAGGTTAAACTGTGTGAGTGACATCATGTCAGATTGAGCCTACCTTTATGAAGTTTTAATTGTACGTTTTTTTTAACCATAGTGCCTCACCCTCTTTAAATAGGAGGACTTGCAGTTATGACTTAGCTCCAATTTAGAGTATTAAAGAAGTCTCCAACAAAATCTTTTCCAAAGCCATGGCCAGTATATCACCCTCAAGGACTGACAAGGATTGAAGTTACATGACACTGCTGCCTCCTAATGTCATTTCTCTAACTGTTCCTAGAGGTCAGACCTTGCTCATCCTCTCCTTGTCTGCATGGAGCATCATGTCAGGACATAGGTGAAACTTACAGCTGTGTGTGTACTCGAGGATTCACAGGAGAGCGATGTGAAACAGGTAAAACGATCCCACATTTCTTGTTGCTTTAGTAATGCTGTGACATGTATTGGTGGCCCCTGTGTATAGAAACCAGGTTGGTCACCAGAACATTGCTCAATGTGGCTTCAGTACTACAGGCAGACATGAAGTTTCTATAATTTCTATAATTATTTATGCTTGGTAATGCTCCTCTACAGCAGGTAGTAATAGGCTGTCTTGGTAGAGTTAAGATAGCCATACGTGGGCCATTTTTGGCCTGATATGCCTATCTGATTGATCCCTATCGATTAGATAGAAATTGCTTACTACCATAGAAGCCAAGCTCAATTTTGATAGATTACAGCAGAAACAATTCATGCATTGATCAAGCTGCAAACAATGCAGTGCAAGGCTATGCGCTATCAATCCACCACCACTTCAGCCCTGCTCCCACTGTACAAGATTTTACAACATGTTTGATTAGACTTTGATTGATAAAGTCATTGGATCGGGTATGTTGGAGCAATAGATTAGAGGCAGATTAGATCAAAGTGATCGGATTTGCCAGAAATCAATCAAAAATTGATGCATTCATGGCTAGCCTTTTATGACTCATCACTTAAAAAAAACAATTGTGGCAACATTTTATAGTGAAATTGTTGCAACATAGTGCCCCGATGGAGTCTCACCCTTGTGTTTTAAACTTTGACCAGTTTTGAAAAGATTATGTGTGGATAAGACCTGTCATCATAGTACTATAGTTAATCCATGTGCTGTATTGCCGTGTTGTTTTTGTGTAATATGGTGAGAGTAGTAACAGTAAGATCTATGGTACATGAGTATATTTATAGCTGTGGCATATCTCTAGATCAGACCAGGGTTTGTCGCTGGTATACATCTATAAGTGTGAGGTCAGCTACCAACAGCAGGGACTCCGTAGCTATGACATGTAGTAGACAACAGATAAACCACTACAAAAATTAAGCATGCCATTGTCTTATTATTATATTGTTATTGTATTTGTTTTCCCTTTTTATCAGAGATCCAACCCTGTGCCTCATTTCCTTGTCTAAATGGAGGAACCTGTGAAAATCTTAGAGAGAGTTTCCGCTGTCTGTGTCCATCAGGGTACACTGGGGAGCACTGCCAAACAGGTAAGGGAGCTAAGAGGATTACTATTATTAATAGCAGTTTATATTGCACTGACATATTTAAACTGTTGTTTGAACAAGTCAAATTACTCCCACCAAATAACTCAGACTCTAATGTTCCTGCAACAGTCGAGTTATTTTGCTTGTATTGAATCTTGATTGTAGAGCTGCTTATTGGAGGACAGTCCACTTTGACCAGGGGTGTTGCTAGGATCCTAAAAGATCAAAGGCACCATGGACACAGGTAGAATTCAAAGCACATGCAGTGAAAAATGGGCTTGTTCATGACGTGGACAGCAAAAAAATTGGGCGTGGTCATGACATGGCGCCCGAAAAATGCGTGTGGCCATGACGTGGACATAGACAACTGTAATAAAACAGTGTAACTCAAAAGGTCCTGAGCTTTTTCCCAAAACACAGTTAGGCAAATTGAACCTGAAGTTAATTAGACAATGTTTTCCCCCTAAAAAAAACACACACAAGGAAGTTCTGAAAGCAAATTAGTTACTAACAAGATGTAACTAATAAAACAAACAGTAAACCACATATAAAATGTAGAAACCATTACACCAGATGTGAGATGCATAAACCATTACACCAAATGTCAAATGCAGAAACAGCTACCACACATGTGAAATGTAGAGACCATTACCCCAAATGTCAAATGCAGAAACCATCATTACAGATGTGAAATGCAGAAATCCCTATCACAGATGTGAAATGCAGAAACCCTTACCACGCATTTAAAATGCAGAAACCATGAATACAGATGTGAAATGTAGAAAATCTTATGCCACAAAAGTGAAATGCAGAAACAGTTACCACAGATGTGAAATGCAGAAACCATTACCACAGATGTGAAATGCAGAAAATGTTGCGTCACATACTGTATGTGACATGCAGAAACCATTACCAACAACAACAACAACAACAAATAACATTTGTAAAGCGCTTTTCTCCCGTGGGACTCAAAGCGCATAAGCATGGCTCCGACCATCGTGGTACAGGGGAAGAATTTTATAAATCTGGAAATGCCAGGCTAAACAGGTGGCTTTTCAGTCTGGATTTGAATAGCTCCAGGGATGGTGCTGTCTTTACTGGGTGTGGTAGGGAGTTCCAAAGAGTAGGGGCAGCATGACAGAAGGCTCTGTCTCCAGATTTTTTGAGGTGCACTCTGGGAGTGACCAAGTTTATAGAACTTGCTGATCTGAGGTTGTGAGAGGTGTGGTGCAGCTTCAGCAAGTACCACACATGTAAAATGCAGAAAAACGTTACGCCACAACTGTGAGATGCAAAAACCAATACAGATGCGAAATGCAGAAAACATTACCACAGATGTAAAATACATGTTACCCAGATGTAAAATACAGAAGAAAAGGGAGAAGCAGGAAATTTCAACCAATATCCTGGTCTCCCTTTGCTGGACAGAATGCCAAGTAGGATTGATATGGGCTGCTTGGGGGCTGGCCATAGAGTGCACGCGGCGCCACAGATTGGTCTGGGCACTAGACAGACTGGCCCTGGTTGTAAGGTGGCTGCACCAGTGCCAAGGCAACACGCGCTGGCATATTGGAAAATTGTATACTCACCTTCGGTAATTTTCCTTTCCTGGTGTTTATCCATGGCAGCATACTATTGGGCAAAGCCCCACCCCCCTTTGCCCTACTAGGACGTCCTTAGATCATAAAAAGCCCACCCTACTGCCCTTCAGTATTCTAATAACTAGTCCGAGCCGAAAGCCCTGGGTGGGCCCGTATGCTGCCATGGATAAACACCAGGAAAGGAAAATTACCGAAGGTGAGTATACAATTTTCCAATTTCCCTGGTGTTTTCCATGGCATCATACTATTGGGCAATAACTAGACTACAAACGGGTTGGGATGCAAAGAAAACACATTTATTTACAAATTACAACATGTTATACGGCAGAAGCAACTGTGGAGGAAACTATTTTTTTCCAAATTCCACTGAGGTTAATGCTGCTGGCTCTACACAATAGTGTTTTAGAAACGTGTGACCAGAAGCCCAGCTGGCTGCTCTGCACACTGTCTGTAAGGACACTTTTCCAAAGGCTGCCCATGAAGAAGAAATACTTCTTGTGGAATGTGCCCCCACATCCTGCGGAGGCTGTAGGCCCTTGGCCTTGTACGCCATCTGAATTAGTGAAACCACCCATCTAGCAATTGTTCTTGTAGATGCCGGTTTTCCCTTCCTATACCCTGAGGGTATAATAAAAAGAGTTTTAGAGTCTCTGAAGTCTTTTGTCATATCTAAATAGGCACTTATGGTAGATGGTACATCTAGCGGATGAAGAATCACTGGGTCTTCTTGTGTCTTAAAACTGGGCAATACCCATTCCTGATTATAATGGAAAACTGTGGACACTTTTGGCAAAAAGGAGTTGATTGGGAATAACACAACCCTATCTTCATAAATTACCAAATGAGGCTGTTTCCATCCAAGAGCTTGAATCTCTGATATCCTTCTGCCTGATGTAATGGCTATCATAAATGCAACTTTCCTTGACATATTCTGCAAAGATATAGAGTCCTTGGCCATGACCGGATCACTCATAATATAGTCCAAGACTAAAGGTAAGTCCCATTTGGGGAAACGAGGTTTGAGAGGAGGCCTCTTTTTGATTGCTGCCTTGAAGAACTGCTTAACCAACTGCTCTGATGACCACTGTAACCCAGATATAGAGGATATGGCTGACACTTGAGTCTTTAAGGTAGAATATGCCAGGCCAAGGTCTAGACCTTTTTGCAAAAAGGACAGTAAATTGACTACTGTAAAATTCCCCAACTCAAATTTGGACTCACCCGCGAAACTAGAGAAAGCTTTCCACACTCTATTGTAACTTGCTTGAGTGGTTGTTTTTTTTGCAGATAACAGAGTTTCTATTAAATCAGAGGAACAGCCCACCTCCATTAACCTTGACCTCTCAAAATCCACGCCCTTAACTGCAATGGAAGAGGATTCACATGGTTGAACTGACCCTGAGTCAGCAGATCCGGAATTTGTGGCAGTGGCCACGACTGGTACACTGACAGCTGGAGCAATAAGGGAAACCAAGGCCTCCGAGGCCAATATGGAAGTATGGCTATCACAGTCAATTTTTGAAGTCTGAGTTTTTGAAGAAATTTGAAAATCAGCGGCACTGGAGGGAAGGCGTATGCCGTGTTGAAATTCCAGGGTTGAATCAAAGCATCCGCTGCTAATGCTTGTGGATCCGGAAAACGGGAAAAGTATCTCTGCACCTTGTGATTCTTCACTGAGGCAAACAGGTCCACTTCTGGAAGACCCCACTGTTTGACTAGAGCTTGAAAGACCTTCGCATTCAAGGACCACTCGTTGTTGTTGATTGCATGTCTTGACAGGTAATCTGCTTGAACATTTTTGCTCCCTGGTAGATAAAGAGCTGTAACATTTTGTAGGTGTCTTTCCGCCAGCATCATTATCGGTGACACCTCCCGAAGTAGGCTGGTGCTGTGAGTCCCTCCTTGTTTTCTTACATAAGACACTGCTGACACATTGTCCATTCTTATCAAGACTGATTTTCCTTTTATTAGAGGTAGGAAGTGACGCAAAGCTTGGTGGGCAGCTCTTAGCTCGATGACGTTTGAAACGGAGTCTTGCCTTGACTCTGTCCAAGTCCCTTGTGCTACTAGATCTCTGTAGACAGCTCCCCAGCCCCAGGAACTTGCATCTGTTGTCAAAACTTCCCACTCTGGCTGAATTAGGGAACAACAGTTTTCCAGATTCAACCTGTCTGACCACCAAACTAGAGAACATTTTACTTCTTGAGATAGATAGATCTTCTGACTGAAGCTCTGTTTGTCCCACTGTTTTAGAAAGGATAACTGTAGTGGTCTTTGATGCCAATGCGCCCACTTGACCATTTTTATCGTTGAAGACATGAGGCCTATCACGCTCATGCATGTCTTGGCTGAAACACAGTTCTGGGCCATTAAGGACCCTATTGTTTCTTGAATTAACTCTATTTTGTTTTGTGGAAGTGAAACTGTGCAACGTGCTGTATCCAACATGGCCCCCAAAAATATTAGTCTTTGGGTAGGTTGCAGCTGGCTTTTTTGGTGGTTTACTATCCAACCGAATTCCCCCAAGGTTTTCAATACCACTTCCTGATGTAATAACAGTAGAGCTCTTGATGACGCTAGGATCAGTATATCGTCCAAGTAGTGTAGAATTCGAATTCCCTTTTCTCTCAGAAAGGCTACTATTGTTAACAAGACCTTTGAAAAGGTTCGGGGTGAGGTTGCCAGACCAAAGGGAAGACACACAAATTGTAGATGCAACTCTCCTACGGTGAAGCGAAGACATTTTTGACAGTGTGGGTGTATGGGCACATGAAAGTATGCGTCTTTGAGGTCTACCGAACACATCCAATCTCCCGGATGTACCGCCAGGATTATCGACTGAAGGCTTTCCATTTTGAACTTGGGGATAAAGATAAATTTGTTGAGACTTTTCAAGTCCAAGACCGGTCTGAGGTCTCCTGTCTTCTTCTTTATTAAAAAGATTGGGGAATAACAACCCTGATTCCTGTCTGCCAGTGGCACTTGTATGACTGCTCTTTGACCCATGAGATTTTCTACATAATCTATTAATGACAACAGCTTCTTCTTGTCTTTTGGAATTCTTGTCCTCATAAACCGAAACTTTGGAGGCTGTCTTTTGAAAATCCATCGATGTCCTGTACTTATTGTGTCTAAGACCCATCCATTGGTTATTTTTCCTGCCCAAATTTCCCTGAAATAGGACAATCTGGCTCCCACTGGGAAATCTTGGACAGGCCTCACTTCAAAAGGGCTTCCCGGGATCTGGTAGTGTTGACGCTGACTTTGATTTGTTTGACCTATTAAAAGGTGCTCTAGACGGTCCCCAATTTCTTCGGTACTCTCTTCCTGGCCTATAGGTTTTGGAATCATAAAATTTTCCGGGCTGTTGTCGCCTAAACTGTGAGAATTTTTGTCTCCTAAATTTTCTATCTTGAGGTATCAGCCCTGACTTTCCACCAGTGACTCTTGTGATAGCTTCATCCATTTTTGACCCGAAGAGATTTTTCCCATCGAAAGGGATCTTAGTCCATGCCTGTTTCGAACTAGGATCCGCCGACCATGGCTTCAACCAGAGTGATCTTCTTGCCATGACCGCGTATAGCATAGCTCTACTTGCTGATCTAACAATATCTACACTAGCTGCTCCGACAAAGTCCGCTGAAATTTTTAAGTCGCTTAAGGAATTTATTATATCTTCCTCACTCTTTCCTGAATATACATCTTCTTGTATTTCCGTGATCCACGCTCTTTGTGCTTTTGCCACTGAGGTCAGAGCCACTGCTGCTGTAGAAGAGTCTCCTACCGATAGGAAATTCCTTTTTAGATCTTGATCTATCTGGCGTTCCATGACATCTCTAAAGAACACTGAATCTTCCAGTGGGAGCGTAACATTCTTAACTAACTTCGACACAGAAGCATCCACCAGCGGATTACTCTCCAATAGCACAGCATCTTCATCCTCTAATGGATACATCTTTTGGAATCGGTTCTTCAGAGACGGTTTCTTAACTGTCTTACTCCACTCATCCATGATTACTTCTCTTATTTCCTCCAAGAGCGGAAAAGCTATTTTAGATTTATCAAGATGTTTGTAATACCTTGTCTTTTTCTGTTTCGGTGAAGATGCCTGATCCTTCCACTTGATAGCTCGTTTCACTTGTTCTATAAACACAGGGACTAGAGAAAAATCAAAATCCTCTTCGTTGTCTGATATATCAGAATCCTCTGAACTTGAATAAGCATCTAGTGATTTGCGGCTAGAAGTACTTGGCAATGCTAACTCTCTATTCACTGACAATTCCGAGACTGTGTCTCTTACAACTTGCTTGATTAAGGAACATACTTCTCTGTCCTCCAGTGCAATATCAAGATGACACATTTCACAGACTTTCTTCTCTCTTAATGATTTTCTTCCGCAAATCCAACACTGTTCTTTCAGAGGATTGACTTGAGGAATTTTAGGCTCCGAAGGGCCGGCGTCCTGAAGGAGCATACAATCTTCACTAGACGAAGAAGACTTCCTTCCTTCATCTTGCTGTATAACCACCTGTGTAGTATTCAAAGAATTTTGCTTTGGAGGCGATTTTAGTTGAATTCTGGCATCTTTTTTCCTAGCTGAGCTTTGTGGGGTTTCATCTCTTTTAGAATCCTTATGATGCTTCTTGCTGGAATTAAGCATACAATAAAGAATGATAAGTTTCTCTTCAACTCCTTTTTTTTTTTTTTTTACTTACCAACCTTACCTATTTGAACTGGCACTTGACCCCGCAAATGCATCTGGATGCTCTCTTCTGTGTTTCCCCATAATGCAGCTGCACAAGAAAAAAGATTACCTGTGTGTATCCCCAATACATAGCCTAAGCGCTAAGCGCTAACTGTTTAAGTATCACAAAGTACATTGTGCCCTCTTACCTAACTGTTCCTGGTTCTGAAGAATGGCTCTAGCGTCCCTCCGACCGCTCTCCTACAACACTGAGCAGCGAATGACGCCAGACGCCGGAACATATAGAGGAAGAGAGACTTCCCCTTCATTTCCTGTCCTGTGCCCCCAAGAAAGATGGCTGCCGAGTACTTCCGCCCTTAGCGGATAAACAACTTCCGGGTTCGCGCGCGCGCGCGAGAACAGACCCGTTCAAACGCCGCGGAAGTCATCATCACTCTCCTCTCCACTGAACGGACTACTGGTCCCAGCGGAACGCCGCCCTATCAAGCGCGCCTCCTCTCCGGAAAACTTTAGTGGAGCATGTCTGAGGAACACTGGTAAGCCACCTAACCTGTGCCCAACCATAACACTGGATACTAGATCCACAACATTCATTTAGAAAGTGACTGTATGCCCTTCTAAGTAGAAAGAGCAGCTGCGGGGAGCTACAATGTTTATTTAAACACTAGTGTAGCACGCAGGAATTTGAACGAACAGGCCCTTGAGAGCATCAAGAGAAGGGCTCTACACCTCATTGGAGCCTTTAGCTGCCTGAGGTGTAGACTTCAGTGGAGGAGTCAAACCACCGGCTGCCGCCATTATAGACGGAGGTAAGGCTTACTTGACATAAAGACATCCTTGCATGCTGGAGGCGAGGAAAGAAAAAAGAATACTGAAGGGCAGTAGGGTGGGCTTTTTATGATCTAAGGACATCCTAGTAGGGCAAAGGGGGGCGGGGCTTTGCCCAATAGTATGATGCCATGGAAAACACCAGGGAAAGGAAAACAATCAAAGCTCTATTGTGTGCATTCTGAGACCTGACAACTGGGGCACTGTAGGCAGAGATTCAGGGAAGTGCCCTGAATCTCTTGCTCTAATGATGCACCTGCCTTGGCCTCTCTTTATAGACAAGGCTATTTCTGCTACTAGATCAGGGCTGTCCAGCTCCAGTTTTCAAGGGCCGAGGTGCTCACAAAATTTTTGGCACAGCTCAAAGTCATTGATGGGACTGAATCAGGAAAGGTGTGGTTCATCAAGTAGAACACATTGCTCCATTTCTCAGTCCATCCTAAACACTGGCTTGGATATTGCCCTTGAGGACTCCAGCTGGACAGCCATGCATAAGATGATTAAAATAGTAAAAAAGGAGCATAGTCACCTCACATACATTTTTTTAAAGAAAATATACAAAATGTACTAAATGTAATCATGTTAAAAAGAGGCTCTGGCCATTAATACAGCATACATGTATTACTGATTTTGATTGTGTTGTAAAATACAAATGTATTATTGCCAATGTGATGGTTACACATATGAGCCATTAGCAGGCAGAATTCCATATTCAGAGTTTGCAGATGTTATAGAATACTTCAGTAGACAGATAAGTGCTGAAAGTCAATATACAGCTATTCACGCGCAGATCAGTAGATCCTGTAGCTCGTTTACTATGAGCACAGTGCAACAGATTATACCATATATATTTCAGCCAAAGGAGGATTTCTAAAGGTTTATTTTGAAAAAGAGAAGCCTCACCTTAAATTTTGCCAACTGTTATTGTCCAGCAGGAAATAGTTATTGTCTTTGCAATTCTGAGGAGAGGTGACCACATGCATGTGAACTTTTTTCTGTTTTGTTATTCTACATACACCTGGGTATTAGAGACACAGGGGTCTTTTTTTAAAAAAATCCTTAAAGTGAACCTCCAGACTAAAAATCTACTCAGCAGCACCGAAAAGGCTTGGTGTTTCTTTAACAGTTTCACAGCATCAGAACTTTGTTTTTCTTACCCAAGCCTTATTTTTAGCTGCACAGAAAAAAACTGCCCGGGCATTTTTCTCCTGATGCTGTGCAAAGCATGATGGGATTTCTGATGCTGTTGTTCTCTTTCTGCTGTTTTGGCGCAAACTTTTTTTTTTTACATTTTGATTTTGAGATTTGAAGTCTAGTGCGCGCAGCTGGGAGGGGTGATCAGGACACAGGACAGTTAGAACTGTGTCTAATCACCTGTTTTCAACCAAAAAGATGTCTGTCCCCATGAAAAAGATAGTTGCCCCCATGGAATCACAAACATTTGCCTGTTCTTTTAAAACAGGGTGGGTAAGAGATTATATTACCTATCTATTTTAATTAACATAACTAATGTAACTTAATGACAGTATGTTTGTTTAGGCTGAAGTTCCCCTTTAAAAAATGTTGTTTATTTTATCATGCTGAAATCACATTTGGCTTAGTTGACGTGTCCGATCTAGGTGCACATATATCTTAGTCAAAGTGTTCTTTAACATTTCTCCTACCTGTAGAAATCAGGCCTTGCTCATCTTCCCCTTGCCTTAATGGTGGCTCATGTGAGGACACAGCTGACGGATACACATGTCTCTGCAGACATAGCTACACAGGCATACACTGCCAGACAGGTGAGCAGACAACCACTTGTGTTCCTGAAGGTACATGTGTGAAGCAATGCACTTTTTCTTTACTAACAATGAGCAGTACACTTTTTACCTGTGTAATGCACGTTGTTTTCTGATCCGTGTACAGGGGATAAACATTCATGCTCAAGAACTAGCCAGAAATAATAATCAGATCTTGAATGTGTTCTTTTTTCGCTCAGAAATTAAACCATGTTCCTCATCTCCATGCCTGAATGGGGCGGAGTGTAAAGACTTAGGGGCGGCATACATGTGCTTGTGTCCAATGGGATTCGTCGGCTTTCACTGTCAAACAGGTAAAATAACCCTTGCTGACATACTTTCTAGATTACTGCTGTAAGTGCTGACACCATGCATTACTAGGCCTAACGTTTGTGTATTCTGTTGAGCATTGTGACCTTTTTCTTGTGGTGTATCAAAGACTTATTTAGGAACACTTGACTTCAGATTCAGAACAGGATGATGGTGTGAAGTGGAATCTTAGCATAATTGCATGAAGTTTTTTTGGAAAGGGTATAAAGCAAGAATTATATTTATAATTTATACCCAATTTAAAATATTAAGAACCAGAGACGAAGCACCCTCATGTATTTTATTACATTTATCAGTGGGAACATGACAGTAAACACCTACCCTGCTTTTAGTTTCATTCCTATCTGCTTAATTAGTCTATTATCAGCTGTGATAAAAATCCCCAACTGGCTCAGTCTAGGTTTGACCTGGAATCATTATAGCTAAGTCACTCTTCTGTGGAGTCTTTTCAAGCCCAAGCCTGCCACCTCCTGGCTCAGATTTCCTGCTTTGCATACTGAGAGCTGTGATGACATGGGAGGGGCTGCTCCTGCTGAGAGAGAATCTCTGAAACAGACAAGTGTGGCTGCAATATGATCTGTGTGCACTCTGTCTGCATAGATAATGATGATGACTGCAGTTTCATTCCTATGAGAGACACTTCCTACAGGCAGCTACACATCATACCAAAATGAAAGCACACAGATGAAAGGCTGCAGCAGCCTTTCTCATATAGCCTAGATAGCAGCCTATTCTCATATAGCCTAGACAGCACATCCAGAACAACTCATAACCCGGAAGCAGAAGGGATATGAGCCGGCGGCCATATTTGCTTTTTCCTGGAGCAATAATGGATAAAAAACACTAAAAAAGGCACACCAGAGTGGCGAAATTATCAGGTAGAGCATTTATTCTTTACAAGCTATCGACTGATATGTTTATTTTGTGTGAAACATTCATCTCTAGTTCCCTTTAAAAACCCATCAACAACAAACATTTCTACTGCTGTTTAGCCCGCATTCTTACTAATCCTTGAGAAGGCAACAGAGTCCACTTGCACAATAATAGATTGGCTGAGTTCTGCCTGGAAATTTTTTGCTATGCATGTTCAGACTGCATCTCAATTAAGGAACCAGCAGTAGGGTTTGTCAATAAATTTGTAACAAATCAATATATTTAATACAACCACTATGTGTAAGTGTGGTCAGTTAAAATGTATGCAATCTCTGCTACATAGGATTTATTTGAACTTTACGAACCTCCACACACCCTCCGCTCTGCAAATAGGTTGGATTTGGCTATTCCCCGGATCCACTTATAAGCATTTGGTGCTCGGGCCTTTTCCTATGCAGCACCTACTTTATGAAACTCACTTCCACAATCAGTGCGAGAGGCCCCATCTCAGGACAGCTTTAAGAAAAGCTAAAAACCCACCTCTTTTCCTGAGCCATTGAGACTGCAGTGCGCAGGGTCACAGCACTTTGAGTCCCCAGGGAGAAAAGTGCTATAAAAATGCTATTATTATACTATACAGTAATTTCCCTGTGTCTCTGCGTCCCCTGTTCCTGTGTCCGTGTGTTTTCGATGCTGCGCATGTGTAGCACGCGAGCGGACGTTGGGACAGCAGGAGGACGGGGCCAAGGGGGCGGAGGCTGTTGGTGCATGCGGCAGGGAGCGCGGCCGTACACGCGGCCAGGCGCGCTCGCAGCGGGGAGCATGGGCGATTGCGCGTGCGGCATGGAGCGTAGCCATGCGCCCTTAGGAAGGGTGTTGCATCACAGGCCTAGTGCCCGTTTTTTAACGGGCGGGCTAAATAACTAGTTATTATAATAAAAGATTAATGTTCCCACTCACATAATCTTGTTTTTTTATAAACCTTTTTATTAAAATACTGTCTTGAAGTAGAGTTTGGAATGACGTCTATGTAACAGCAGTTGCTTCTTGCTCTTAGATGATCCTCCGGCTGCCGGTAACAGTGGGCATCCCACCTTGTACTGGGAGCTCTTGAATATCCATTTACCATATACTGTATTTAGGCCATGATACACAAACTTTACAGGTACATAGAAGGGTGTTTTTTTTTTCCATTCTTTCAAGGTGGATTCCTAGCGTGGTGAAAAAAAATGTAATTGCTGCAACTGACAGATGTTAGGAGATTTACTATTATTTATTTAATCCAACGTGGAATTGTCCTTTTAATACGATACAACCAGTTGGAGATCCACACTACATATCATGCCAAAATAGGCAGCATAACATTTTCATAGAAATGTTGCAATCAATTAGGCAACCCTTACTTGGCTTAATAATGGTGAAACTATATAGTGCAGCAGATGTTCAGGCAGAGGTACTGAGACTGGTGGGAGCTGAATGTGAACGCTGAGGCTCTCGGGGCCAATATCATTGACTGATGATATTTCCAGCCTCATTTTAAATCATGTTTGGTAGTAACTGGATTAACTAAATGTAGTAATCCTTAGAAATCCTGAAACCGTCTTGTGTTTTTTGTTTGTTTTTTTAAACGCCTAACGTGCATTTAACACTGCATGGTCTCTGTTTGCTTTCTGTGTTTTTCTAGATGTTAGGCCATGTTCTTCCTCTCCGTGTCTGAATGGTGGGATGTGTAAGGAAGTGCATGCCGGCTACACGTGTATGTGTCCATGGGGGTACTCTGGATATCGATGTGAGACAGGTGAGAAGAAATCTGTATTCAACACTATGAACATCGGCTTTATGGTATACTACTTTACTGTATGTGTATGCCATTCTGAGTAGAATAAAATACGCAAATCTAAGAAATGATGAGGGGTGGAGGTGCCCAAAATATGATTGTCAAATTATATGTAAGTAATAGAAAATAATAAAGACTATATAAATGAGGTATCCTACCTCTCCACATGACACAAAAAGGGTCTTAGATCCGGTCAGATTTATTCAAGCACGTTTAAAACAGACAACGCGTTTCACGGGTCTCTGCCCACTTCCTCTGATCAATTTGAGTGCATTCAGAAGTTCAGTTTTAGACCAGGGCACCAACAATCTAAGAACATAGGCTTTCTTTTTGATTTTGATATGCAGGTGTATGAGCCTTCAGTAAGCCTAGTCCAGGACCAGGTGTATAAAAGCAAACGAAAGGCATTTATTTTATTAAAAGTGCTACTAGTTTACTTTTTACCATTTGAAACCTATAATACACCAATTCACTGGTGCTGAACTCTTTGATGATATGTGTCATAGTGGCAGAGAGTCCATCTACTCCCCAGCTGGAAATCCTAATGGGGTGTGGTTCAAATCAACTGGGCATGGGGGAGGGCAAAACCAATTGGAATTCACCATTGAAAAAATCAGTACAAATGATTTGGCGCAAGAAGTATTTTACTTTTTTTTTTTTTTTAAGTTCAGCTCACATAAATCAGTGCAGCAGGTATTTTGCAATTTTTTTTAAGAAAAGCATTTCCTTTAACCTCCATTCCTTTAAATATCATGTTTACTTCACACCTGAAGAAGAGGCTCCCTGCAAACCACTCAATAGAGTTCCAGTTTCCTTTTTTACTGAATCTAGATTTTCCATCATGTTAGAAAGGTTGCATCTCATGAAGTGTGAGGTGAAAGGCCAATGGGAAAGCTAACCCTGTCTTGTATTGGCTAAGACATGTTGGTTTACTCCATAGACAAAGACAAAGACAGCCACACTTACACTTGTGTCTATGTGGCAAACTATTCGTATTGTATAACAAAAGGTAGGGAATGCTGGAAGTTTTGTTAGACAGAATGACTAATAATAAATTATGTGTAAAAATGTCCTTACTTGAATAGTCCCCTGTTGAAAACACCATATTCTTAAAATATTTTCACATGTTCACAGAGTTAAGACCTTGCCTGTCATCTCCATGTGTCAATGGTGGCACGTGTGAGGACATGAGTGACGGTTACAGCTGTGTCTGCATGGATGGGTTCACTGGCGTTCACTGTGAGACGGGTGAGTATATCACTGGCCTCCACATTATCTATCTCTTGAAGTAGCTCCTAAAATGCTGCTATAGGGAAATGTTGTGTTTTGCCATCACTGGGCTCCACGAGTCCATCTATCCCAGTTACTCTTTTCTTTTAACTTCTCCACTGTTATGTTTGAAATGTGAAGCGGGTCCATTTGTTTAAAACCTGATGCCTTCATTCCTTTTCTTGTACAAATCAAATCAAAGATAGCTGTATTGGCATGACCAAGATTCATACAGGCAGGGGGAATAGGGGGACATGGAAGGGGGTGGGGTAGGGGTACAGTGGGTTAGCAGTACGTGGACATTTTTAGGTATACACTTCATTTATGCTCCTCTCCGTTTGTGGCATGCTGTGACATAGTGTGCAGTCGTTGTCACTGTGGATTCCTCTTTTCCTAGTAGAATGTAGAGTTTTCTCTCATGTGTGAAAGTTCCATCAATTTCTTATTTGGGGCAGTGCAGCAGGAAGTGATTCTCACCCTTGAGGGTCTTCTGCTCACATCATTGGCATAGTCTATTCTCCCTGGGTTTGTATATCTCTCTGTATCTCACTATGTACTGAGACTTGAAGGGATACATCATTATGTCGGTCATCACTTCGAGAAGGTTGATCTTGGAAAAGGTCAATCTGTAGGTTCAGATGTACAACTCTCGCATTTGGATGATTAGAATTCATAAAAAGATTTATGATGGGACATGGGAGAGGAAGGATGGAGTAATTAGATTGTACCTTGATTTGGGACTGTGCTGAAGATGATTGGATATCTTACCAAACATAATGCGTGTATTTTGATATACTCCGGTTCATCTGTTTATACTTGTGTATATGGTTTAATGTTATGTCCTGAAATTTGGATAGGTCATTTCTGCATGATTTTGTATTGCATTTGATTGATGTTGTTCATGTTGGATACTTGACAATAAAACACTGATTGTTTGAAAAAAGTTGTACATTTTTGAGAAAATTGATAGTGTGTAATAGGATAACGAGCCCTGCCAGAGATTTAAGGTGGCTACACATGTCACAGTTGTTCTGTTTGATGTTACTGCAATTCAATGAAGATGATCGGTTTTACTGAAAAATTAAACTTTTTTGTATATTTGACCTAAATTTACAGCTATTTTTTTTGAGATTGGGCGTGTTTGAAAACTCTGATCAACTTTACCAAGAAATTGTACGGTGTGTGTTAGATTGTCCAATTGTATTCAATCTGAATACATTGTGTGTAATTATTTATTACATAGAAATTTTTATTTATTGTTTGTGTAAACAGAAGGATAGAATTGTGTGCACATGTGTATATTAATAAAGAAAAAGATGGAAATAGTATGGTATGTAATGCGAAAATAAGATACGGTATATGGACAAGTATGTTAGGTAGGATAATAATACAGTAAAAGGTAACTGTATAGTTCTTGGTTCATTTATTTATTTTAATTACGTAATAAGCAGAAAGCAATGAGCGGCTGCAGGAAAAAAGATGTTACATAAAATTTTAAGTAGTACTGTAGCGATCAGTGGTAATTTATATACTAAACATAAGATATTGTTTGTGGTACTGAAATGTTACATTTCAAAAAATCCTTATTAAAAAAATATATTCATATTAAAAATAAAAAGATCAATCGTTGCTTATTGAGTGAAATGTTATTCAATCCAACCAAATTTCTCACCATATATGATTTTTTTAATGAAATTGCTGCAATCTCGAATACACATGTGTGTTAAATTGAACAACTTTCTCGGAACTTCCAATCAACCAAAAAATTGGATCCGTCTGGTCAAATAAAAAAAAAAGGTAACGTGGCCCCCTTTAGAGTGCATTTTGATTTGATTCACAAAGCGGTGCTAACTGTTAGCACGCCTGTGAAAACCCCCTTAGCATGTCTAAACGAGCTTTTCTCGCGCAAAACTTTATGCGCGCAGAACTTTATGCGCGTAAAACTTTACGCACGCACTGCACAGAGCACAGGGCGCTGCGCACGAAGTGCCCATTAAAGCCTATGGGACTTAGAGCGTGCATAGGACTTTGCGCACGTAAAACTTTACGCACGGTACTTAGTGCGCGATGTGATTGAGAAAACCGGTGCTAACCTACTTAGCACCCTCGATAGCGCGCCTAAAGACTTTAGACGTGCTAAGTAGGTTAGCACCGCATAGTGAATCAAGCCTTTAGTGTTGTATATCCACATAAAACAACAGGTTTGAAACAGACTACCGGTAATTAACCAGTTATAGACCTGCATGATGACTTTCTGTATTGTTATATTTCATCATTAGGTTTGCCATACAAATACTCTAAAATCCTAACATACAATCATTGCCAGTAATGTCTTGTACTGATATGAGGATAAAGGAATAACACGTGTACACAAATGTAAGGCTAAGTACACACTATGGGGCATATTCACTAAATATTGGTAATATGTTTTGGGTGTTATGCAACTCGCTCTATACACACAACGCGTATGCTGCTTGCAAATAATGTAATGTGCGTTATACAAGCAACATACGTGTGTATAACTCGTTCATTTATGTAAATTGTGTAACTTATAGGTTGCCTAACACCTGGTAAACTATCTAGGCATGTAAGTGTTACAGTGCAGAGATGTGAACATGCCCATACAATTGGATGGGCAGTGAGTTCACCTGCAGCAGCATAGCACAACACAACATGCATAGTGTGAATGCAACCTCAACATGTGGACAAACCTTGTTGTTTTTACTTATTGATTTTCTCTTCTTTTGTGTATTGACATTTTCCTAGAGGTCACAGCCTGTTCATCTTCTCCATGCTTAAATGGCGGTAGCTGTGTAGATCGGGGTACAAACTACAGCTGTTCTTGTCCAGAGAAGTTCACAGGACAACACTGTGAAACAGGTATGACAAGCATTTTATTCTTCAGCTCATGCACAGCACAGAACCTCTTCTGACCTCACTATAGACATGATGCCTTATACTTCATTCTTCAATGTATAGAAGCAGAGGTGGTAGAGCGTGTGCAGGCAACGTTTGTGTTTAGCTTCCTGCATGCGAAAATTGTAAATGTAAAAATACATGAAAACACATAAGTAAAAAGTACATTTCTCCCAGAGTGAAATGTGCGTTAATTACTTATCTCCTTTGGTGCTGTCACTTATAGTAGGTGGTAGAAAACTGATAGGTTTTGGACTAACCCATCTCCTCATGTGTAGGATTCAGGTTTTTCTGTATTTTCAAAAGCACTTAGTGAACAGCAGTTGCTTAGTCCAACTGCTAGAATATTGTGCAAACAGGTGTGAGTGTGTGTGTATGGGGGGGGGGGGGGGGGGTGTGCACCTTCATATAGATCCTTTCCAGGGAGTGCTTCTGTAAAGAATAAGTTAAATACTGAGAATCCCCCATGAAGAGATGGACTAGTCAAAAACATGTCAGTTCCATCAGATTTCTAACTACTGTAAGCGAGAGCACCATAGGAGAAAAGTAATTTATTGCTCATTTTACTCTGGAAGAACCATACTTCTTATTTGTATGTGTTTACATCTATTTCAGATTGTAACATTGTTCATGCCAGTGGTCATTTATGCACTTTGGATGGCTATTGTATGGAGTTTTGGATAGGATTCTGAGGATGGAATGTAAACTTGCGATCTCTCTTATTACAACATTGCTGTAGAGACTGTTTTATGAAGTTCAGGCAATTACTTTGAACTAGGCATTGTTTCACTAAGAGCTCATACTGTTATTTAGGTTCTAATGCTAGGTACACACAATGAGATTGTCTGGCAGATTTAGGGCCTGATTCACAAAGCGGTGCTAACAGTTAGCACCGTGGTGAAAAGCCCTTTATCATGCCTAAACTCTGGTTAGGCATGATAAGTTTAGGTGTGATAAGTTTAGGTGTAATAAGTTTAGGCATGATAAGTTTAGGTGTGATAAGTTTTTAGGCGTGATAAGTTTAAGAACCAACTTGGTTAGCACCGTAGTGCACAGCTGATCAAAAGTTTTGCGCTAGCAAAGTCTGGTGCACTTTGCATAGAGTTTAATGGCGCTGCTTTGCGTGCGGGACTTTGCATGCGATCTAAACTTATCTACACTTAGCATGCCTAAACTTATCATGCCTAAACTGAGTTTAGGCATGATAAAAATGGTTATCACGCCTAAAGTCTCTAACTGGGTTAGCACCGCTTTGTGAATCGAGCCCTTACTGTCAGATCGATTATTTTCAACATTTCCGATCAATTTCCGAGCAAATTTCTGATCGATTTCCTACTGAAATGAACGGAAAACGATCAGAAATTGATCGGAAATCAGTTCGGACATGTTGGCAATAATCGATCTGACAGTAAATCTGCCAGAAAATCCCATAGTGTGTACTCGGCATAAGCTTGATTTATTAGGTTATTGCTCGGCTTTCATACAGCTATTGAGTCCATTGCAGTGCCATTACATTGTGCATTACTTTGTATATAGAATATCTCCTTCTGCTCATTGTCTCGCTGCTTTTGTCACTGTACAGCGGGGGTTTCGTATTATTATTATTATCATTATTAATAATAATTTATAAAGCACCAACATATTCCATGGTACTGTACAAAGTAGGAAAACAATGATATAGACAATGACGAGCATCAAATACACATCAAATATACAGCCATTGTATCCAGCCACCGTGGCTGTATGAGTCCATTGCAGTGTCATTACCAGTGTTCTCCCCAGACTTTTTTAGCCGGGTGCTCCATCCGGCTAGTTTTGGTGAGTTTTGGTGTCATTGGCCCACCACCTCCGTTGAAGAGGGAGGACGGTGCTGTGAGTATGTCACCACATCACCAGACATCAAATAGTGTGGAAAGTATATTGTTTAATGCCCAGTTCAGGGGTGCTTTAAAGAGAGACTGAAGCCTCGAAAATGACCTGTTTTTATTAGCCAGTTAATGGCATAGATGAAACGCTGCATTCCCACGGCTAAACGAGGCCTTAATCACCCCGAAATCCACGGGGCAAATTGTGGGGCTCCTTCCTGTTAGAGGCAGAGCTTTGTGCAGTAGCTCTGCCTCTATTCACCGTCAATCCCAGCGGAGCGCCGCCTCCACCCGCCCCTCACAGTCTTCTTTCACTGAGAGGGGCGGGAGGAGGTGGAGATTCATAGGGTTTGCCGCGACTAGAGGCAGAGCTACAGCCCAAAGCTCTGCCTCCCCGGGCAGCAAAATCCATGACTTTGAAAGCCATGTCATTTTGCCCCGGGGATTTTGGGGTGATAAAGGCCTCATTTAGCTGGGGGAATGCAGCGTTTCATCTTTGCCATTAATGCTGAAAAGGACTGGCTAATAAAAACAGGTAATTTTCAAGGCTTCAGAGTCTCTTTAACTGAAATATTTTTTATAATACACTGCTATGGGCTCTTTCACGCCAGAGCTGTTTTCTGGCATTTTGACTCAAAGTGAATAGTTTGCATTTTCCAAGGTAAAATTAAAGTCCGTAGACTTTTACATCTAATGATGCGTTTTGGTGCGTTCGACGCACACGGGAGCTTTTAATCGTCCGACACAGGCGTTTTCCTGTCAGGTGAATTATAACTACAGCCGCTAATCAGCGTCGCACTACAACTTCCCGATGTCTCTCAACACGTGCACAAAATCGGGTTCCTGCATGCGTTGGTTAATGTGAAAGCTCTGTGGAGAAGAAAAAAAAACAGGTGCCAACTGATTAGCGTAAATGGGGCCTTACTAAAGTTCTCTGCTGAGGAGATAGTGAGAGTTCAGTGAGTCATTTATTTGTCACAACACAAGCCAGCCAAGTGTGAGATTCAGATTGAGAATATTCAGTTCACCTCCATGTTATATGGTACTCCTCATTCTTCCAGTAATTTCTGTTTCCAGTAGGACTGGTGACCTGTTTCTTCCTGACCAGAAGATTGGCTGCTTCCACTATGAAATGCATACCTTGGATTTTCTTCTATGAGACACAGTTTTAAAGCTGAATTTAAGCTAAATTCCAGGAAAAATATAAATGTCCCCCTTTCTCTCCCCACAACCCACACTTGGCAGCACTAAAGTGTTAATTTAAATATCCCCATAAATCCCTTATTTTTAACTTTCACTCGGTGGTCACATGATAGCTGCCAGGCTCTCTTCTTATGCCTGGGCCTTCAGGGTTCCTCCCACACCCAGCAGGACCCCCTGGTAGTCCAAGTTTCGCCCACTCCTATTGGCCTCCACTAGGACCGTATCACACAGGAAACTCTGGCACTGCTACTTTATTTCTGCCGGGATGCTATTTTCAGCTGCCAAAATGCTGGATGTTGACAGTGTTTTTTTAAGACACAAGATTATTCCTGGCAACACTCGCTCTTATTGAGAATCTTTTGCAAGCTTGTAACACGCCTCAGCTGCCAGAGAGATGATGCAGTAACTACTACAGCTCCCGGGATATCTTGTTGACATGTTGGAGCATCTGAGTAGCCCATAGAGAATAGAGAGTGCAACTGTAGGGCGAAGATTACAAATAAAGTATTTACAAGATCCTAATATTTAAATTGAGCCATTGACTTTTTTCCCTGGAGATCTTCTGTAAGAAATCAGGAGCAGGGGAAAGTCATTTTTTCCAGTACAAGATAGAAGCTATATTTCAGGCCTTATTATTGGTACTTTTTATGTCAGCAAAGCCAGTTCTTTAGTAACTCCCAGAACCGTAACTACATTGTGCTGCTGCTACCACCAGAGATCTGTCGGGCAGGTTTCACTGTCACGGCTAACCTCCATCATGGTGGGCCCAGGAGCTAGGGGGGCCCACTCCTATATGTAATGCACAGCAGCAGTGGAGCATTATACTCAGTGGCATAGCTAAGAAGCTGTGGGCCCCGGGGCAAGTTTTACATTGTGGCCCCCTAAGCACTTTATACACAACAATTGATACAGTGCACCAAAACCTGCCAAGGACAACCACAGTATCAGAGGTGCAAGAAGGGAATGGGGAACAGTGTGTTAATGATCACCAGTGTTAAAAGCATGTATAGAAGTGAATATTATCGGCACAGGACCAATAAAGAGGTAATACTGTGGTTGAGGGTGGGCCCCTCGGGCTCAAGGGCCCTGATGCGGTTACAACCTCTGCACCCCTTATTGCTACGCCACTGATTATACTTACCTGCTTCTGGCAGTGCGACAAGTCCTCTTCACTCCTCTTCAGTGTACAAGCGGTGTACAATCAACATGCGTCTTCCCTCCTGTTGCTCTGCATTATTTGCATTAGTGGGGGGGGGGAGTTGGGCTGTTGTTACGCCCGCAGACTCCTGCCTTGACAAACGTATTTTAATCATCCTGCAGCCTTCATTGTTATGATGAAACTTCTACGCCTTCCAAGAGATCTGCTAAGTTATTGTATTAATTTCCTAAATGATTTGGACAAGTCAGTAAGGGCCCTTTTCCACTAGGAAGTGTTATCACACGCAAAATGCGAATGATGAGCGATCCAAAAATTGCGCAGACCAGCGATTGTGATTCGGAAAAAAAGCAAGCGCTGGTACAGAAAATGCATCAGCACTGATAATATAGTATAATATGCTGTAATAAGTACAAAGCCAGTGCATTTTGCTTATATATCGTGCTCTTTCTTCAGGGCAAAATCAAAAGCAGCAATGATGCTAAGTGCAATAACTCAAAGAAACCAATACAGAACAATCTCTTAAAGGGAACCTGAAGTGAGAGGGATATGGAGGCAGCCATATGTATTTCCTTTTAGACAATACCAGTTTCCTGGCTGCCCTGCTGATTATGGCCTGTCAGTAATGTCTGAATTGCACACCTGTATCAAGCATGCGCCTAATCCAGTCAGACTTCAGTCAAAGCACCTGATCTGCATGCTTCTTCAGGGTCTTTAGCTAAAAGTATTAGAGACAGAGGATCAGCAGGACAGCCAGGCACTCTGAATTGTTTAAAGGGAACAAAATATGTCAGCCTCCATATACCTCTCACTTCAGGTTCCCTTGAAAGTGGAACTATAGTCAAATTTTCCCCACTGCTTTGATAGATTATCTTCGCTACTATAAGTGTGCTGCACTGAGTAATAGTGACCTCTCCTGGCTGCTGATTGCTGTGTCATATCTGACTATAGAAGATAAAAAGTCCATTTGTAGCAGTGAGGTTCTGAGTGCAAGTTACACTGACGCTAATTTTTTTTTCCTGGCTGCAAAGCTTTTTGATTAAACTGGATATTATGCAAGACGGTTGCTTCCGGTCCACTGAGTGTGTCGGGGGGGTTTACACAGGTGACATTAAATTGCATCAAATGTTTGTAGAATAACTGCGTGGGCCAAAAAGGGTCAAGTGACAGATTTTTAGGCCCTGTTCTCACTCAGGGGGCTTCCAGCTCATGTTTTTCCCCTTTGCTGATCGTCGGCGATCAGCAAAGCGCTGCAGCACAGGTAATCCTATACGATTATTCACACTGCGGTGATTGAAGCACGATGGTGAATCGCACTGGTCACAGTTGTACTGTGTGCAGCATTTTCCCAGCGATTGCTTTGCAATTTTCATTCATTGGAATGAGAAGCGCAAACCGCTTTTACTGCAAAATCACTGAACATCATTAAATCAAGATTGCTAGGCATTTTGCGTTTCCAAGTGTGAACGGAGCCTTAGTTCTGTGTTAATCCCGACTGTTGTTCCACTTAAACAGAATTGACTAAAATACAACAAGATTTTTGGAAGCAGTAAGAAACTACCAATAAGGGAAAACCAAGAGTCAAATATAGTTTAGTATGTGGTACCCAGTGGGTAAAATTCAGACATGCTGAGGGTGCACACAAACCAAGCAACCACTGTCAGAGCAGACGAGAAGCCTAGACCTGTCCTCACTCGGCTGTGTGTGGGTGCCTCTCAGGCCCAGTCCGCCCATGATGCCAAATGAGGTGACTTCCTCAGGCGGCACAAGTCTGGGGGCAGAACCAGGCAGAAACAGGAAGTGAAGAGAGTGCCTGGCCAACCTATACTGGGAGCAACTGTACAGTACTAGGGGCACCTATACCTGGCTACCTACCTATACTGAGGGTGTTTTTCAGGGGAGCTCACTGCAGCTATAACATGCAGTGCAAATTGTTGTGTGTTGTGCGATCTTTCCAATTCGGGGAGGGCACATCCTCACATGTTTGCCTCAGGCAGAAAAAAGTCCAGAATCGGCCCTGGTGCCTCTAGTGGACTGGATGCGTTCTAAGGGTATAAAAAGAACATAAATATCTACTTCCAAAAAAAGAGATCTAGATATTAAACTGAATGAGAGAGTAAGAGGTGCCCAATCTATATAAAATAATTAAATACATTTTAGTGTTGACTTACCTCTAGTAACATATCAGAACCAGCAGCTCACAAAAAGTTGATTGAATGTTAAAAATGCTACAGAATGAAAGTATTCGGTGTGCGATCGCTTCTATCTACTGCAGAACTTGTAAACTGCAGATACTGACATCGGAATGGATATAAGTCACTAGTCACATTTCATTTTAAACTGGTTTTAATTATTTTATATGCATTTTTCAGTAACAAATAACAAATCTCCTTCCTGTTACTGTTCTTGTTACAGTCTACTAGAGTTGGAAAAGGATCACTGCTCATTATTCTGCCTTATTAATTCTGCCTGTTACTGTTTATATGAACTCTGCATTTGTTGGGCACAGCTGAGCAAGACTAGATCAAAATGAGTGATGTGGAGGGGGAGGAACGAAAAAATAAACTTTCATTTTCTGTACTTTAAATTCTCGACTGTGGCAACCAACTGTGTACTGTATATTCTGGTGTATAAGACTACTTTTTAACCCTTGAAAATCTTCTGAAAAGTCAGGGGTCGGCTTATACGCCAGGTGTCATTGATGCCGGGTGATATGCCCTATCCTGTTACCGCCTCTCAGATCTCGCTACTGAGGACTGTAGGGAAGCGGCGCAGGTGCACATGTGCAAGATCTGAGAGGCAGAGAAGGAGGCAAATAAGATACAGGGGCAGGCCACAAGGGTGAAAGAGGCATGTTTTATGGGCACAGCATGATCTTCCATACCGCTTTGATAAACAGGGAGATAGGCAAAGCTGACCTTAGGGAGAGGGAGAGCTGACCAATCCAACCAGTCAGTCGCCTATATACATTTATATACTGGGTACCACATACATTACAGCACCAGTATCTGTTCTTACATAGCACCAGTATATGATTTTTTTAAAATGTTATTTTGTGTGCATTGGAACAGGGGTAGTCTTATACAGCGATGTCACGGACGATTGCGGGGACGCAGGCGCGTCCTGGAACCGCCCGTGAAGAAAAGCGATCGCACTCGATTCTCTGCGTCGATTGCGCTTCAAATCGATAGAATCTGGATTTATTGTGTAGGAGGTCTGCAGTCCCTTCTTAGCAGAGGAATAGCATCACCTTAACTGCAGGATGGCTCTTTTGATATGCTAATGAGCCTGGGCCCAGAGAGTCCCTGGCTTCAAGCTGTGCTGATGGCCCATCCATCAGGTATAAGGTGACAAACACCATGACAGAACCAAATTTAGAGTGAGGGAACTCAGACACTCCGACTCCTTTTCCCAGCAGGGAGCCGACATGTGGCTTGCTGCTGCCAACTTCAAAGAACCTTTGCCTGAGAATGACCTGGTATAAATCCCAGGGGTCTCTCATATTCCATAAACTGCTATATGTATCATATTTTCTGTGTTGCCAGGCTGGCAGACCCTCCAAACTAACAGAGCAGGTAGGGCCCTGCCTGGCGTTGGTTCTGAGCACATTTCAGAACCTTCTGAGGTAAAGACTGCCCGTTAGGCAGTCCAACAGTGCCCTAATGGTACCACAGGGGTCCCACCCCTCATGTTTGGTATCAGACTGCTGGGTACATCGAGGCAGATCTGAAAATATTAGTAAATCTGCCCTGACCTGTACGGTTCTGTGAGATAGAGCCCATATATGGTTAAGGCATGATTTCTGGTCTCCAGGACAAGGGCAGGACTCATCTCATGTTCTAAGGGGGTGTGTGGGCCCGCCCTCACTTCCTCCTACTGAATCAGGGGCATAAGAATGGGAGAGGAGCCAAAACTCAGGGTCCTCCACACTGAACCATCTTGCACTCATCAGATGCCAGCTTGAGGATATGCTGGTATCCACCTGGTCTGAACTCTGGACTTTGAAACCAAGGACTTTATGATTCTTCCCACAATAAGGACATCTTTCCAGGAACTAAGTAATTTTCTCCCTTCTTTTATTTTTCATACTGGCTATTGCTGTTTTCATAATTGTTGATTTTCATAATTGTCTGTATATATTAATTATTTATATTGCGTGAATAAACGACTTTCTCCAAGTCATTCACTTTCCGCTACCCTGCTTATCAGCACACACAGAAATGATCCCGGGTCTCTGAAGATACGCTACTGTTTGTTTGTTGTTGGCTAGACAGAATATCGTGTGTTTAACCGTTTTATTCGCAGGATTAGTCAGTCAGTTAGTGGGCCCCACGGTCCCATAGTAACCGCGGTGGTGGCAGTTTACTCTGAACCAGTAGGTGACGTTGTAATCACCCGTGTCTCACAGGCTCCCTTCTGAGTTGTCTGCGGCTAATTCTTAACGGTTCCTGCGCATTGACTGCGACCAGAGTTCGCACGATCTGTGCGCTGGCACCGTTTAGAAGGCTAAGTGCGGTCAGCCACTGAGGGCTCTTGTGACAGTGTTAGGCAGCGGTTGGATCTGTGTTGTGCTGAAAGTATCTGCGATAGCGCTAGCGCTATCGAGAAACGAACTAATTCGTTGGTGTAGCTGGAAGGCAATATATTTTTTATATATACAGAGAGACTGTGTAGCCAGTACCCCTTCCCCAAAGTTTTATTTTATTTGGCATGGAAATGTCCGGGAACTACCAGAACATGTGCCTAGCAGACCTGGAAAATCTTTGCGAAGAGAGGGGCATTGGCATCCTCCGCAAGACAAAACGGGACCTGATAGCAGACTTGTCCAGATGGGATGCCCAGCAACTGCGGGAGCCGGGAGTGTCCGCTGAGGTGGATACCAGCCCATCTGACAATCAAGGGGAACCAGAGGCTGAAGATCTTAGGCGTACAGAGGTTGAGCATCCTGCGGGCCCTGTTGCAACAGTTACGCCAGAGACTGTCAGTATGGACCCCAATCCCAGAGTTTCTGACCTTACTCGCCCGGAACTGGCCAGTACTGGACTGTCCATGGGTGCTGACCCGGTAATGCAGCAGGCATTACAAAAGCTGATGGAGACTGACCTGGACAAGTACATGCAGTACATGGAAGCACGAGAGGAACGGGAGCGCCAATCTGCAGAACGCAAAGCTGCTGCTGCTGCTGCTGCTGCTGCTGAACGCCACGCAGAGAGGGATGCCGCTGAGCGAGAACGGGAGCGCCAACGACAGCATGAGCTAAACTTGGCAAAGGTTCAACAGGCCAGCCGGAGTTCACCGCCCAGCCTCCCTGCTGAAGGAGCTGCACCACCCGTAAGTGCAAAATTTAAATTTGCTAATATTGAGAAAGACACAGACATTGACTTGTTTTTGCGATCTTTTGAAAAAGCATGCCGTCAGTATCGTCTGTCCCAAGACCAGTGGGCCAGACATCTGACACCTTTGCTGCGCTACAAAGCGCTTGATGCCTTCGCAGAATTGCCTGCGGAGAAGGATAATGATTATGCTGCTATAAAAGACGCTATCATTACTAAGTACCAGCTGACGCCAGAAGCCTATCGGAAAAAGTTCAGGGCCTGGCAGAAAAAGCCTTCTGATTCGTACCGAGATGTGGCCAGCAGCTTGCTCACCACACTCCGCCAGTGGACACTAGGCCTCACCAAAGGGTCTTATGATGTCCTGGAGGACTTGATAGTCCTGGAACAATTTCTGAACATTTGCCCTGCTGATGTACGACAGTTTGTGTTAGAACGCAGGCCGGCTTCAGCCACTGTCGCTGCAGACCTTGCTGAGACTTTTGCAACTACCCGGGTGGCTGATACACGCAGAACTGTCCCATCCAGCTGGAGAGGAGGTCAGCCCAATACCTCGGCAGACCCTCCTGCCCCTGTGAGCCGTCCGCCACAGAGGCCACCCAGCGCAGCTGCTGCACCCAGGCCTGCAGCGCCTGGAGAGGTCACCTGTCACTACTGCCGCCAGCCCGGACACATGAAATTCGACTGTCCGGAGCGGAGACAGACACCACCAGCACCTGGATCATCTGCATCACCTGCACCTCACCCACAGCAGAGGCAACCCGCCAGCGAACCACAGCCTGGATCATCAGATTTTGTCCTGTTTGCCCGCGGAAAGGAAATCCGCGACCGAACCGACCAGCAGCAACTTGTTAGAGTGAACGGCAAAGTTGTCACCGGATTCCGAGACACCGGAGCTGACATCACGTTAGTTCACTCACACCTTGTGCCAAAGGAGAGCATCAGCTCCAGCCGATCCCTTGCCCTTACTGGAGTAGAGGGCACCCTTTTCCACATAGCCCACGCCAGAGTGAAGCTGGATTGGGGAGTGGGAGGGGTCCACGAAAGGGTTGTTGGGGTTATGAAGGATCTCCCAGTCCCTGTGTTGCTAGGGACTGATTTGGGCAAGCTTGTGTCCTACTATGAACCTGCCACGACCGCCTTGTCGCTCACGGAAGGAGACGGACTCTCCACCCACCACCAGGTACTTTATACACTTGGGGGAGCACCAGGGGGAGGTGGGTTGAATGTGCCCAGTTCAAGGGTACCAGGTTCAACAGTGCCTGCTTCAAAGGCACCTGAGTTTGAGGTACAGACTGTCTGTTGTGATGATGCTGTAACTGTACCTGAGTCTCCTGTACAACCTGTCTGTAATGAAAAAATGTCTATACCTGTCAATGTCATTACTGCATGCAATGATGATCTGAGTAATGTCCGTCTGTGCCATTCTGACAGTGTACCGGTGCTAGCAGTACCGCGCAGCTGCACTGCTCAGAACCCGAGCTCAGGACAGGTGGAGGGGGTTCCGGCCTCCTCCCCCTCCTCTGACCGCAGGGATGAGACCTTCCAGCCGCTGGCCTCGTGTGACATGAGCCAGTTGGCTGAAACTGACAGCGCCGTATTCTCAGCCGCACTACAAAGTGACCCAAGCCTGGAGGTGCTCATGCAGCAAGCCGCTGAGCCCCTCGCAGACGGGGCCGCTTTCAAGGTGTACTGGGAAGGTGGGAGACTGTACAGTGAGTCTGTACAGCCCCCTACAGGTAGATCCCACGCGGATACCAAGTGGCTTGTGGTCCCGAGTGCGTTTAGGGGACATGTGCTGAAATCCGCACATGGTAATCCTCTGACCGGGCACTCGGGTGTCCGCAAGACACTCGCCGGTATTCGGAAACAGTTTTATTGGCCCCGGATGAACAGGGATGTAGCCAACTACTGCAGGGCATGTGCCGTCTGTCAGGAGCTGGGAAGGTCCAGGGATTCCCGCGGGGTTCCCTTAGGTCCACAGCCACTCAGCAGGGGAACCCTGCGTTGGCTGGCTGTTGACCTAACCAACCCACTGCCCGTTGTCCGCAGTCCCGGCAGACACCACGTCCGACTGCAGTGGCGCAAACGCCCTGTCCAGAACGGTCCATGTTGGGTCAACCCTGAGGGTAGCAGACCGTGACCGGTCCAGGGGAACCGAGCCACAGGCTCCAATAGGTTTTCCCGCCGTACCGGCAACTCGAGGCCCGTCAGCCAGGTTAGCGGCGCCGCCACACATCTTGCGGATGAGTGGCTAAGCCACGGACAAGGGGGGGGGCTGTCACGGACGATTGCGGGGACGCAGGCGCGTCCTGGAACCGCCCGTGAAGAAAAGCGATCGCACTCGATTCTCTGCGTCGATTGCGCTTCAAATCGATAGAATCTGGATTTATTGTGTAGGAGGTCTGCAGTCCCTTCTTAGCAGAGGAATAGCATCACCTTAACTGCAGGATGGCTCTTTTGATATGCTAATGAGCCTGGGCCCAGAGAGTCCCTGGCTTCAAGCTGTGCTGATGGCCCATCCATCAGGTATAAGGTGACAAACACCATGACAGAACCAAATTTAGAGTGAGGGAACTCAGACACTCCGACTCCTTTTCCCAGCAGGGAGCCGACATGTGGCTTGCTGCTGCCAACTTCAAAGAACCTTTGCCTGAGAATGACCTGGTATAAATCCCAGGGGTCTCTCATATTCCATAAACTGCTATATGTATCATATTTTCTGTGTTGCCAGGCTGGCAGACCCTCCAAACTAACAGAGCAGGTAGGGCCCTGCCTGGCGTTGGTTCTGAGCACATTTCAGAACCTTCTGAGGTAAAGACTGCCCGTTAGGCAGTCCAACAGTGCCCTAATGGTACCACAGGGGTCCCACCCCTCATGTTTGGTATCAGACTGCTGGGTACATCGAGGCAGATCTGAAAATATTAGTAAATCTGCCCTGACCTGTACGGTTCTGTGAGATAGAGCCCATATATGGTTAAGGCATGATTTCTGGTCTCCAGGACAAGGGCAGGACTCATCTCATGTTCTAAGGGGGTGTGTGGGCCCGCCCTCACTTCCTCCTACTGAATCAGGGGCATAAGAATGGGAGAGGAGCCAAAACTCAGGGTCCTCCACACTGAACCATCTTGCACTCATCAGATGCCAGCTTGAGGATATGCTGGTATCCACCTGGTCTGAACTCTGGACTTTGAAACCAAGGACTTTATGATTCTTCCCACAATAAGGACATCTTTCCAGGAACTAAGTAATTTTCTCCCTTCTTTTATTTTTCATACTGGCTATTGCTGTTTTCATAATTGTTGATTTTCATAATTGTCTGTATATATTAATTATTTATATTGCGTGAATAAACGACTTTCTCCAAGTCATTCACTTTCCGCTACCCTGCTTATCAGCACACACAGAAATGATCCCGGGTCTCTGAAGATACGCTACTGTTTGTTTGTTGTTGGCTAGACAGAATATCGTGTGTTTAACCGTTTTATTCGCAGGATTAGTCAGTCAGTTAGTGGGCCCCACGGTCCCATAGTAACCGCGGTGGTGGCAGTTTACTCTGAACCAGTAGGTGACGTTGTAATCACCCGTGTCTCACAGGCTCCCTTCTGAGTTGTCTGCGGCTAATTCTTAACGGTTCCTGCGCATTGACTGCGACCAGAGTTCGCACGATCTGTGCGCTGGCACCGTTTAGAAGGCTAAGTGCGGTCAGCCACTGAGGGCTCTTGTGACAAGCGAGTATATCTCAAACTCTATATTTTAACTGGAAAAGTTGTGGGGTGGTCTTGTATACCCAGTCGTCTTATATGGCGGAATATATTGTAAATGCTATTTGGTTTAGGTAGGATATAGAGGCACTCATACTCAACACAGCCAGATAGAAAGGCAGTTGATCAGAACCTGAGGAAGCGGGCAAGCATCCGCAAAACATGTTGTATTTTTTGTATTGCTTGACTAAAATGTTTCCAGTAACACTGGCCTTGTTCTTCAGGATAGGTAAGACCAGCACTGCCCCACCTTTTTAGACTGCTTTTAAGATTTTTTTTCTTTAACGGCAGGCATCTCTGACTTTAGTTATTGTGAGTTATTTAGTTATATTTAGTGACCTCGACAAAGTTCAAACATTATCCTGCATTTCCATTAGAGTGGAATGAGTCCACCTTTAAGTAATTTCTGTTATCAGCAATGTTATACTTGTTGCCTTTCATTTCTGGGAAAATATAAAGCTGTATGCCCTTCTAACCTCTGTATTCTCGGTGGTTTAGATCATAAAGATAAGCTAGTTTAATTTAGTATAGCATAACCCATCTTCATTTCAAGCCCAGGAATTTGTTTTTTCACCACCGATTAGCTCATAATGCGGTTTTCTGACAGTTGTTGACAATATGGTTAGAAGAAGGACTTTTAGCTGTTCATTAACAGCCTGAACTGGTGAACATGACTCTTGACTCGATGCGACCTTAAATTCTTGGTTATTGCATGACTCACCGGATCACAACCTATTTACTCATCACCAACTTCCAGTAAATATTAAGACTGTGTGTTACTTTTTATTTTTTTTTATCCTTCTCGATTATATGTTGATGCTTGAAAAAGTTTCCTTAATGCAGGGCTGGGATCTGGATGCACATTTCTCATTATTAATGCTAAAAACTTGTACTTTACCCCCTCTCTTCTATGGCTTTAAAGCAATATCCTTATGAGTCTTATTTATATTGCTATTATTTTTTTTTCTATTATACATTTGTATAGTACTAACACACTTTACTCAGTGCTGAACAGAGAACAATTAAACAATTCACATCACTATTTAATGAGAGCTCACAATCTGATGTCCCTTCCACAGTCAAAGCAAAACTGAAGTGGACCAGTGAATATCAGCTAGGGCTATTTGGCCAACATGTAGAGCTTTAAAGTGTATCTGAAGTGACATGTGGCATGATGAAGATAAACATAAGTACATAAAATACTAGCACTAGCAATAAACTCTCTGAAGTCCCCTTCTATTTTCCAGTAAAGCAAGAGTTAAAAAAACTTGAGTTATTCTCTGTGCACAAGAACTTGTGGACAATTTATCTAATGTCTAATTCAGTCCAGTTTCCTGAAAAGTAAATACAAGCTAAAACAGCTAAGAAACAGTAAGAAAAGGCTTCTAATGAGGCTTAAAGCGGACCCAAACCAAAAAAATGTTTAAATTAAAAATATTTAGTTGCACCACACTGACACATACAAAGATAAATAAACAATCCTTCAAACCTACGATCATTTCAGTGCATGCTTTTCACCCTTCTCTTTTCATAACTAGGGTTATACTGGGGGCAGCCATTAGCAATTCCTCCATTGCCGGACACCATCTACGCAACCAGTTTGCCGGATTTTGTCCCGGCAATTTGAAAGGAAGGGAGGGGTTCCTCCAATAAATGTAAAATATTTTATATTTGTCATCATGCAGCTGAAAAAAGGCTGCTATTTATTATTATAATTTAGAAAATAGATTTTATTTCTGAAATCTTGTATTTTTAATTTGGGTCCACTTTAATTGCAGTAAGGTTCAAATTACCATTGCTTCTTTTTCTCTTTCAGCTTAACAAGGCAGAGTGTGGATTCTAAATATCAAAGTGCAGATGTTTTTCCAAATAATGTATTGTCATCATACATTTTACTCAGAACATAATTTAAATATCTTCATAGCCAGGACAAATGGGCAATAAAATGTGTGTGTTTTATCTATAATAGTATTGATTATTTAAAAACTATAGGGAATGGAATTGGAGAAATAGTGTATTTTTTCATTTTTTCCTTGTTTTTTTCCTATAAAATGCATAGAAAATAAAGTAATTACTGAAAACAAGTATCAACCACAAATAGTCTTATTTGTGGCGAAAGAAACAAAATATAAATCATTTAGGTGTGATAAGCAGTGATAAAGTTATGGCCAAATGAATGAGAGGAGTGCTGAAATGTTAAATTGGCTCTTGGTAGAAAGGGTAAAATAGCCTGTGGGGTTAAGTGGTTAAAGCTTTGGTACGTTGTTTGTGTTCATATATGTTTGTCTGTGTAGTTTAACTCTTAAAGTGATGAATGTGCTTCTGATTGTGGCATGAAGTGTAATCTCGGTCAGTAGTGATTGATGTAAAACTGTTTTTGGTATAGAGATCTTGGAAGTGCCTGGAGCATGTTCTTCCTCTCCCTGTCAGAACAGCGGCATATGTCGGGAAGTAGAGGGTGCATACTTATGTGAATGTTCCTCTGGATACACTGGAGCTAACTGCGAGAACTGTGAGTATTCTGCACATTCGTGGGGTACTCACCATTGAGCTCACCCTTAGTGGCAGCAGCTCTCATGCTCTTTACAAATGTTAGAATTACTAATCTTACTGTATAAGCTATAACCTGTTACAGCGTAACTCCATTATTGTCAACGATTACATTATAGTTTCATCAATGACATTATGAACTTTACTTACACACACTCATTTCATTGTTCCTTTGGTTCACTTAAATGGAATCTGAAGTGAAAATAAACGTATGAGATAATGAAATGTAGGTGTAGTACAGCTAACAAATAGAACATTAGTAGCAAAGATATGTGTCTCATAATGTTTCCAGTACAAGAAGAGTTAACAAACTTCAGTTGTTATCTATGCAAAAAAGCTTCTCGAGCTCTCTGACCCAACTTGGGTCAAAGACAGAGGCTCTTTTATGAAGCACCAATACATCAAAGAAACAGTGAAAGACAACTTTTTTTTGAAAGTATATTTTTTATTGAAGATTTTTCATAGAAAAACAGAAACAGGTGTGCCTGCCAACCGTGGCGGCACCAAAACAATTATAACATAACTGTTGACATAGTTATTCTCCATTGCGATTAAGTGCATAGGTAATAACATGATATCTTCCTGCTTGGCCCAAAATTCCAATAAGAAACATCATAACACAAGATAACGTGAAAGACAACTTTAGATAAGGTTTTAATGCAGGGAGGTTCAAAGGGTCGTTAGCTCGGCTCTGTTTCAAGGTTTATAAGACAGAGTGTAGTTTGTAAACTGCGAGAATGATGCAATGTTATATATATATAAAAAAAAGCTATATATAACTGTAAATACAAAGATGAGACTATTTTATTTGCTACTAATGTCCTATTAATTATCTGTACTACACATACAATTCATTATATCATCATCAAGTTTTTTTGTTTTTTTTTTCGCTTCAGTGTCACTGTAAAGCAGTTATCAAAATCTACACATTCTGAGTTGGCCGCAATAGAATCTTTTTTTTTTTTTTTTTTTTTTTTATTACAAACACAACAGTCATGTATCCGCTGCTAATTTATGTCTATCTGAGCATCAACTAATGTCTGTGACAAGAGCTTATTGAAGCTAAGCCTCCATCTGTATCAGCACACAAATCTGCTTCAGAGAGGATATTATGTTTGATAATGACCATGCTGCTTTTAGTGAATATCTGATTAAACATGAATAATCTGCTACTTAACACTCGGTACCTAGCATCCACTTTCCTGCCATTGCCCTTTTACTGTCTGTCATTTGCTGCCAGTATATTACAAGATTTCTTTGACAGAACAGTTTTCTGTCCATAATCCTCCCTCTGAATTCAGCATATCACTGCCAGGAAAAGGATGAGCGCTCCAAACAGAAGATTTACATGAATGGGCGATAAACATCCTGTCGCCCAGCAGCTTATGCTGGAAGCTGATCCTGACTGGACTTTACACTGATGTGACTATGAGGAGGCATAATTAGGGATTTAGAGTCCTCATCTGAGCAATATAGTAATCATCTTTGTCAGGTCTGGCTCTGTGGCTCCATGTGCTGTTCATAGATTATGTTATTGGCAATGACTTTTGTCTGGTACAATAATTACGTATAATCTCTAAACATGCAGCTGCCATTGTGTGTGGTGACAATCTAGTGATCTGCCCTCTCTCATGAGTTTGTCCCAGATGTGTCCGATGGCTGCGCCTGCAGGAATGGGGGTCACTGTGGCGACGGGAACAGCACTTGTCACTGCCCACCAGGCTACTTTGGACTGCTGTGTGAATACGGTAAGAGAAGCATGCTCATTAATGACGAGACACATACTACCATCATGTATTTATTTGCATTCAGAAGAGAGAAAAAGATGGCTCATCAGCACCACCTGATGTATAAATGTAGAACAATATTTATTAGGTTAACAAAATCAAACATATATAAAACCACTTAAAATGATGACAAACTGTACCCTCCCTGATATATAATTTGTATAACGTAATAGCAAGTAAGGTCCCGGGGCTTAAAGGATACTCAGTGACATGTGACATGATGAGATAGACATGTGTTTGTACAATGCCTAGCTGAGTCAGCCACTTACATACCTGATATTTAACTATTTCAGGCAGAGAAAGAAAAAAAGGAACACAGCATATTTATTTGTGTGCTAGGCACTGTGCATACACATATCTATCTCACCATGTCACATGTCACTTCGGGTATCTTTTAAAGGACTACTGCAGGGGGAAAAAGAGTTGTGCCGCGCAGCCAGTCACCAATGCTCTGGTCCCTGTCTCCTATTCACTTCTGGAATTTCCTACTTTAAAGTCGGAAAACCACTGTACCTGCGCAGCCGTGTCCTTGCTCCCGCTGACATCACCAGGAGCGTACTGTGCAGGTGCAGACCATACTGGGCCTCCCTTCTGGTGACGTCAGCGGGATGGAGGGTACGGCCGTGCAGGCACAGTGGTTTTCCGACTTTAAAGTCCAGAAGTGAAACGGAGGCGGGGACCTGAGCATCAGTGAGTGGCTGCGTGGGCACAAGACGTCTGCGGGGGACCATTGGAAGCCCCAGGTAAGTTCAACTGTTTTCCCCCCTACCCCCCACAGTAGTCCTTTAACTACAGGGGAGCAATCCCTGCGACTGCATGGGGGTCCAGAGCTGTAATGGGGCCACAAATACTACTTTTCTCCCTCTGATAAAGGAGTCCATCCTTCAGATCAAGAGCTTTTGTTACTACTACACTGGTTATGGGTGGGGAGATAACAAAATTCCACACTTGTTTTATGACCCTTGCAAGAGGGGCCCAGGCTGTGAGGGTCACCAAGGGGAGACAAGGAAAAGTATGGGAACATTGGGGGCTCCATTTAAGTTTTGCTTGGGTGGCCCTATGATTTGTAGTTATGCCCTTTAAAGGACCTCTATATCATTATGCACTTTGGAAAGGTTCAAAATTAATACCCCCACGTACTGACCTCGGGTTCAAGAAAAGGCTTGTATTAGTGTTATAGAACATATAATCATATTATTATCCATCGAATGCAAACATAGAGAATAAATTGCATATAAAACGTTTAAACGAAATTAACAAATCTATAAGTCTCAAAAACCACAAAAAAGTGCAACAACTAGTGCTGAATACAATGGAAAGGCATACAGGTGCAAAAACGGCAAACTAATATGCAAGGAGATAATACACCAGTCAGAGGATACTGAGTTCCAAGGTCCGCAAAGCAGAGTGGGACAGGGGGTGAGAAAACACTATAAGCTTGTCATAAGGGTTTCTCATCCCTTTTTCCACCCCTGCTATTAAGTTATCCAAATTATATTTCAGTGGACGATATGGTCTATTGTCATTTGAAGTTGTTTCGTATATGTTTGATATCGTTGGCCTAATAAATATCGTTATACATTTATGCAACAGGCAGTGCCAATGAGACATTATTTTCTCTCTTATGAAAGCATTACATTCTGGATGGCACAGCACATGTTGTAGTGATTTGATTGGTGCATCCCATTTCCTGAGTTTATCATGTATTTATTTACTAACAAATGGTTCACATATAATGGGGTTTATTTGCAAAAACTTATCTCTTGAATGATCTCACCTTGCATATTTTTCTCTTCAACTATAAAAACAGCTACTTCATTAGATATACAAGAGCCCCTATTTAATACATTTTTTCTCCTAAGTTATTTTAGTTTTAAAAGGTTTTTATTGTATACAAAGAGCATGTAGAAAAAATATGAGTACATTACAGAGGAGGCAGGGAATCAAATAGGATAGCATATAACTTCCAATGCAATCATATAACATGGATCGTGAACATAGTGTCAAGAGTACTTCTTTTCAGTTTAAAAGGGGTTACAGAAGGAGAGGGAAAGGGGGCGGCTCAAGGGTGATACCCCACTGTTTTCATCCTCTGTTTTAAATAACTTTTCAGGTTTCTGGAATTGAAAAAAAGGACCAAAAAGTAGATGTAAAATTACTGTCAAAATCATTGAGCATTTTTTTTTTGCTTGTTGATGGTTTAAAAGTTATTTTATTGATAAGGTGTGAAAATATCACCTAGGAGAAATCATGAATTGAATAAGGGCCAAGGACTTTGCTCATGGAATTCTTCTGCTCTTAAGTGGTCCTCACAGGCAGGAAAACTGCCATCATCACAACCTGCTATAATAATTCTTGTGACCTTGGAACCTGACTGGACACAGGACTCTAATGGAACAGTGATGGATAGAGTAACCTTGGCATTGTGAACATAGGCTGTGGAAAGCGTGTACTACATCCTGACAGAAGTCACTGTAGCCCTCTCTGTTGCCCATGTTTGTCCTTAGTGCTGAGCATAAATTCATTTAGCAACACGGTAGATTTATTAACAGTTTAAAACACTGAAATGAATGTGTATTTTATTGGTGTTTTATACGTTTTACATAGTCCTTTCAAATGCTTCTTTCACACAGTATTAGTTTGTCTTAAACTTGAACTCCAAAAGAATGAAGAATGGTTTAAATTAAAGCACTATATTTAATTATATTTCCCAGCAGAGAATGTGACCTCACTCAGAGCAGTGTGGAGATAATTATAATAGATATAATTATCCAGCCTGAATACATATTCAGTTATGCACCATTTACCCTCCACACATTGAACACACATCGAGCTAATTCTATATTAAAAGCAGGCCTTCCATAATGGTTTCCCCATATTGAATAACATTTACAAACTGGCCTTGTGCATCAGAGCAAACTCCCCCTCTCCACACTTCCTATGCTGCCAGCAAAATGCCATATGTTTGCTTGTCATATAATACCATACTTTAAACTGACATGAATGCCTTTGTCAGTTAGAGGAAAGCTACAGACCAAGTGTAGTCATTGACCTGCACAGCACCATAGAAATGAATGATGGTTTCTACTTTCAGTCTGTTTACTTGAACAGAAAACACATTGCAGAGGTCGTCCATTTATGAACAACTAGGTATGTTGTAGGGTAGGACATACCCATATATTCAAAATTATTTAGTCAGGCAGAATGTGATTTACAGCAAGTAATAAATATCTGTCTGTTGTAAAGCAAACAACTCTTCTGGCTTGCTATTGGTTGCTGGAATAATCATTATACCTTAGTAAGCTGGGTTCACATATTGCTGGGGTTACCAACATGGAGGGACTAAGCAGATCCAACGTAAGATCTGCTGTGGCCTTCCACATATGTTGGTGTCAGTTGTTACAGACATGTTATACATAGTAATGTCCGTGTTCCATGTCCCTGTTCTCAAAAAGTCATGCAGGACTTTGCGTTCTGTCAACATAACAAAAAACAACACACACAAACATGATGGACGTGTGTGAACAATTCGTATAGTTAACATTGGATTTGTCAACAAGTCCGTAGCAGAAAACAATCTGATTTGCCGAAAGGTGTGACCCTAACCTTACACTGCATTATTAAATAAGATTGACCACCCATCATTCTTTATGGCTTTATATTCTGGAGCAGATTTATCAAAACCAGTGCAAGAAAAAATTGAGCAAGACTAAAGAGAGAAACACCAATTAGAATCCATTTTTCATTCAATAGCTGTACACTTATTGGTTGCTCTGGACAACTACTCCTCTTTTGCTTGAGTTTTCTGTGCATCGGGGTTTAATAACTCTACACTGTTTGTTTCAACATGTATCACAATGTAAATAGCTTAGGAGCAGCCATGCATTCATCGGATGCCACTTTCTTACACATACAGTGAGGGAAATAATTATTTGATTCCCTGCTGAATATGAAAGTTCAAAGAAATGAACAATTTGTAATCTTTATGGTAGTTTCATTGCAATAAAGAGAGAGAATTCAACCAGAAAATCAGAAAAAAAGAACATTACATAAAATATATAAATTGATTCATTTGTCGCTGAGTGAAACAATGATTTAATCCCCAAGCAAAACATGACTTAGTACTTGGTGGGGAAACCTTTGTTGGCCAGCACAGCTGATAAATGTAGTTGATCACCAGGTTTGCACAGGAGATATTCTGGCCCACTCCTCTTTATAGAAACATTCTAAAGGTGGCCATACACTGGTCGATGTGCCATTAGATCGACCAGCTGACAGATCCCTATCTGATCGAATCTGATCAGATAGGGATCGTATGGCTGCCTTTACTGCAAACAGATTGTGAATCGATTTCAGCCTGAAACCGATCACAATCTGTTCAGCTGCTCCTGCCGCCTGCCCCCCCCCCCCCCCCCCCCCGTGTACATTACCTGAGGCTGGCTCCCGGGCGTCTTCTCCGCACTGCACCGCACCGCTGTTCTTGCTCCATCCCGGCGCTTCCTGTGTTACTCCATGACCAGGAAGTTCAAATAGAGCGCCCTCTATTTCAACTTCCTGGTCACCGGAGTGACACAGGAAGTATAAGCGTACACTGGGACATGCGGAAATGCGGTGCAGCGAGGAGAAGAGGACCCCGGAGCCAGCTTCAGGTAATGTATACATGCTCGGATCGGGCCCGAATCGTACGCCGCAAGCGACGCGCTCCTACCGCCGGGCGATCGAGGGTAATTTCCCGCACGGCGCGATCGACGGACCGATCCGATTTCGGGAGGGAATCGGATCGGCGGGTGCGTTTAGCGCAAGCGATTGGCAGCAGATTCGATCCCAGGATCGGATCTGCTGTTGAAACGGCCGTGAATCGAGCCAGTGTATGGCCTGCTTAAATCCTTCCCATTTCTTGGCTACTGCTTGGCAGTGTGAAGATTCAGCTCCCTTCACAGATTTTCTATTCAGGAGTGAGAATTTGTATACTGACTCCATTATGTTAATGCTTCTTCTTTAGCCACTCCTTTGTTCCCTTGGGGTATGTTTTGGGCCATTGTCATGCTGGAAGGCCCATTTGCAACCCTTTAGTGGACTGCTTGAGAGAAGGAGGTTTTCATCTAAAAACGTTAACGTTCATTGGCCCCTCAGTGCAATGTCCTGCAGTTGTCCTGTACTCTTAGAAGAAAAACAGCTGCAAAACAAAATGTTTCCACTTCCATGCTTGATTGTGGGGATAGTGTTCCGGAGTTATACTCGCTATTTTTCTTCCTCTAAACACAGCTGTTCGAGCTGATGCCAAAGAACTCTATTTTGGTATCATCTGATCACAGCATTTTCTCCCATTCTCTAAATTATTTTTCACTGGCAAACTTAAAGGACCACTATCGCGAAAAATTTTAACAGGCCTTTGTATGTCCCTTATACAGAAGAGGGGACTTTCTATGTGCTGCAAGATTTCAATGTATTATGGGGCAGTATAATACCAATGGTGTTCTTGGTGAGTGTGATCCCAACTGTCTTTAGATCGTGAACAAGCTCCTCCCATGTAGTTGTGGGCTGATCCCTCACCATTCTCCTGATCATCCACACCCCATGAGGCAAGATCTTGCATGAAACTCGAGGCTGAAGGCGAACGATGGTCATTTTATATTTCTTTTATTTCTGAATAGCTAGCAACTGTCACCTTCTAATCAAGCTTCTTGCTAATGCTCTTGAAGCCCATTGCGTTGCTCTTGAAGCCAAAGAATTGTGCAGGTCTACAATATTGTCCCATATGTTCTTCAGAAGCTCTTTGTTCTTGCCCATGGTGATGGAGAGGTTGTAATGGACTGATTCTGTGGACAGGTGTGCTTTATGCACGAGTTGAGATCAGGAGTATCTGTAATTCATTGATTTTATCTATGGATCTGGGTGGCACATAATCAATCTGTGGGAGCCAAACATCTGTCTGGGTTGTAGGGGATCAAATACTTATTTCACTCAATGACATGCAAAACAAATGTATACCTTTTATTTAATGTGCTTTTTGTTTTTTCTTGGATGTTTGGTTGATTTTCTATCTCTTTTCATTAAAATGAAACTATCAAAAAGTTATAAACAGTTAATTTCTTTGTAAGTTTTTCATAAATATAGTATATACTATATGTAGCTAGTTGAACTATAGTGAATACAATAGAAGCCTCATCTGCTGAAGATAGTAGAATCAGAACAGCAGTTTGCATCTGTCGGTCCTCACTGTGTCCTGTATTTCAGAGGTGACGTCACTTCCCTGCAGCATGGGTTCCCAGTGTCCAGATGGTGGATCATGTATGGAGTATGGAGGCAGTTACCGGTGCGTGTGTCACACAGATTATGCCATCAGTAACCACTGTAAGTGTGTGTATGTGTCCAAGGCATCCTGTCTTATAGAGGATAGTGTGTCATTTACATATTATCTACAGTGAGTGAAAAACCATTAGTCTTTCTTTGCAGGAAATGTCCTTTGTGCTTTGTCTTTCCCATCTCATTGTGAAATAGCACACATGATATCAATGTTCTAGAGCTGATCACCAGGAAAATATTGCAAAAATAAATTGTATGCAACTGATAATTCAGCAAAAATAATAATTGCATTTTATACTGAGGTACTGTAATATGTGATATTATTATACCATCATTCTGCAATCCCCTGCATACACTGCACTCATGCTGCCCTGGCTCCCCTTCACTTTATATGACTCACTTCACACTGCAGTGTCACATTGGGCTTGATTCACAAAGACAAATAGCATGCCTTATCAGAGTTATCATGCCTTATTTGCGTTAACATGCCATATCAAGTTTTCTGTCAAGTGACAGGCAGCCTATTGGGCCAATCAAAGTGCGGGGACAATGTCCTTTAAAGTGATTGGACACGCAGGGACTCAGGGCAGGACGAGTGGAGCTCTCATCATTGCCAATTAGCAGGCATAAGTTTGTAGTGCTGGCTATGCTACTCTGATAAGGTGTGTTACCACTGATAAGGCGTGTTAACTCTTATAAGTTGTGTGTCAACTCTGATAAGGCATGCTATTTGTCCTAGTGAATCAAGCCCATTCTGTCCACGGTGAAGTCGGCAGCCTCATTTGCTTGTATTAAATACCCCTCTGTACTCAGAGAGCAGCAGTGCCACACTGTGTGCAACAAGAGGTACTTCTGCTTGTGTGGGCATGTCTTTACAGGGATAATATAACTACAGGAAGGTGGGGCAGAATGTTGTTCTTTTATTGTGCTGCTATACTTCAGCTATGTATTTAGTGATTTTCTGTATTTTTGTTATATTAGTGTTAGTATCGAAACAGATTTGACAACTAATATTTATTGTTCCACAAAATATGAAATATCAGAAAGAAAATTGGGTGTTTGTTTGTTTAGAGCTCCACTTGCTGTTTGGAGTAAGAAGCTCTGTAAGTTCAAAAAAAGGCCATCTTTGGCCACAGTGGAGAATACTCATGGTTACAACACACTTACCAGTCACCAAGTCTGGGCACTGTACTCAAAATTACTCTAATGCCCAACAAGTACAGCTGCTGTATATTAAAGCAGCAGGGTCAGCCATGCTATGCCAGGGAAAAAAAACTCATGTATAAGTACATAACTACTTGTTCTACTTACATAGCATATGCATTGTACTGTCCATGTTTTGATGTCAGTACATTTTATATAGTAAATAAAGAGAATTCTGTTCCTGGCATTTTCCATCTTGGTTCCCTCTGACTGAAGCCATTCCTGATGTCATTACCTCCCTTAATCTGCACTGACATCGCTAGCTTGCTTTGTAAACATGTGAGCACAGAAAGATCAGGTTTGAGCAGCTTTACACTGAATTGCCCTCAGCCAATCAGTGAGGAGCAGGAATGTGGGAGGGGTGATGACAAGCTTCTCTCTCGTCACCTATGGGGAAAATAGAGCCAGGCTGACTTGATATAAGATTTTTTTCAGCAGAAACATTTCTAAATAGATTGGAGTGCTTGCTATGCAGGGTGAGGTTCCAGGCTGCATAATGAACACAGAGCAGTGGGTAAATGGAATTTGATTTTGGGGCTGACAAGCCCTCTTTAAGATTAAATATCTGGTTATTTACATGTTTATTTTGCAGAAATACTTTGATAGAATATGACCCTTTACTTACACTGGGTTGGCTTATAGCACCTCCTTCATAATGTATTGTTTTGCTCTGCCCCATGCTTTTCTTCTTTATAAAAAGCTAGAAATAACACATAAGGTTTATCTGTCCAAATATAATAAGTTATGCCATACATGGATTCAGTATGCTGCTGACACAATGACATCCCAGACTCAAGCCTTCACCATAGACTGTAAAAGGTGTTTTATAAGCCTGCATTAAGTTCCTGTACTACTCTGCTTTTATATGACTGAGCATACAGAAAGGAATGGTGAATCATGTACATATCTCAATTCAACAGACTGAGATTAGGGATTTTGTTTGAGACATATCATGTAAAATGTATATTACTGAGCTATTACATTGTGAATAAAATTGGTCAATTCGTCGAGGTGAATTTTGGAGATGCACATAACCAATTTATCCCACGATCAGCTGATACTACTTATTAGCTGGTCGACATCATGTGACCATTTCTCACTTCCTGCTCAGGGTGATGATGACCAGTCAGTCAGAGAAGTGTGACACAGGCACAGGATGCTTTACTTATGTGGTTCTCCACAACGTCTTGCAAACATTTTTGTTTTTTTTTTGCTGGAGAAATTCTGCTGGCAGAAATTATCATCACTAGTTGTGAATAGCTGTTCTAATACACTACATATCATATATGTGCGATAATACAGAAGGGGGTAACACCCTTCTTTAGCATAGAAGAAAACCATACAGGGATTTTTCCACACACAGAGGTAATTTTATCCTGGGTATGAGTAAAGACAGCATTGCTGTTTGACACATGTCTGCCATTTTATCTGCACTGCCTTGACTCAATCAAGTGTGGAGCCATTGATTTGCTGCATATCTGTTTATCCATTTCTGTAGGAAATATGTTTTCAAAATGTTCTTGCACAAAGATACTGATGAGGACAGTTTCTGGTATTAGACAGTATAGGCAATGCCTTTTTTTTTGCTTTTGGCTTCCAAAGAGCTAGCATAAGAAAAAAAATTGTCTTCTGCTGCTTGCTTCTTTTTTTATGTGACCATGGTGAGGTATCTGGTTTCCAGGAGATGCAGGAAGGTTCAACACTAATTAAGTGGCAAGGGTGATGCCACTTCATCCCTACTTGGGAGCTGCTCACCAACCAACAGGTGACTATCTACATGTGACAGCTTGAGCATGACAGCAGGAGCACTCAGTCATCTAAGTTTTGCCTTCTATTCAGGCACCCTTCTGCCTCTGTCTTGCTGTAGTGTAACAGCTGGGGTAAGCTGGAATTTTGTATATAACATGCCAGCATCTATGTAATTACTGCAGGCAGATGCACCAGCTTATGATGCATTTCTTCCATCCAGAATGCCCCAATCTAAGTATAAGAATAAGAATGGGGATACAGAGGGTGTCTTACCTAGGGCACCAGTTTATTCAGAAATGGCCCTTAAAGAGAATCTGCACTGTCCGATTTGTACAATAAAAACATACCAATTGAGTCACTGGGATCTCCTGGATCCCTCTTTGCTGTTTCTGCTGCTTCCCGACCCAATCCTGGCTTTTAATCGCCAGTTTTAGGCAGTGTTTACAAACAAAAAACATGGCCGCTAACCAGGAAGTGATGTTTGTGTATATCATGTTACAGTATACTACAAGTTTTTATTACTCAGGGGTACGTCATCGCCGTGGGGAAGTCTATTAGGTCATAAGTTGTGCACACATTATCACTGAAGCTAACACCCCCCTTTGCCTGAAGTGAGTGCTAGTTGTGTAATGTAGTCCAGTTATTGGAGCTCTGCACATCAATGCAGATAAATCAATCAGGTATAAGTTTTGTTTGAAAGCGCAGCCATGTCTCCCACTGTGCAAATTGAATGTAAGTATACTTTTGGCTAGTTGCATTCACTGCTTCACATCCACTTTCAAAAATAAATAAATTTAGATTAGAATTAGCACATAACTTGCATCTGTTTTGTATTCAAGGCATGTATTTAGTTCCAGAGGGGCTCTGCGTCGCCTCTGTAGGCTTGCAATTCAGGTGCATCCTTGAGAGCTGTCACTTTTTTGTCTGTTTGATTTACTATATCTGCCAAGAGGGAATTTGTGCTGGGCTTTGTGCCACCATCATCCTGGTTCTGCGTTGATCTTTCTTTAGATGTATAGATAATGACGAGTAAATGGTTACTTATACATTACATTAGTACTTGCACCAATTAAGTTATTGCCTTGCACTGTCCACAGCAGCAATGCCGTCTCCCTGTGACTCTGACCCCTGCTTGAACGGAGGAAGATGTGAAACTCAGGAAGAGATGTACTCCTGTCTGTGTCCTCAAGGCTTCTATGGGAAACTGTGTGAAAAAGGTGAGAAGGACCACTGTGCCTTTAGTTTAAGTGGATTGACCTGCAAATATAAACGTCTAGAATAACTCCTGCACCACAAAACTAACAAACATGCATAAAATTGATAAAAAGACAAAACCGAGAGCCCGATATGGTGTAGTAAGTTTTGACCACGGAATAAATGAGAAGTAAGTATTATACTTACAAACACGCGTTACCGCTCAGGCAACCACTGTGAAGGCAGGTGGGGAGATTAGACCTGTCCCCACTCAGGATTAAGATGTCGCTCTCTGTGATAGAAGAAAAGGAGGGTGTATCACCCTTCCACCAAGGGTGGAAAACTGGATATATCAATGTACAGAGGCGCCAACAGAATAAAATGCAATAAACATGCAATAAAAAGTTTAAAATAATGAGGTGGTGGTGGTGGACCAACCGACCTAAAACCGACTCAATGCCGTTGATTAAATTCAAAAACGATTTATTCACATACTCCAAGATACACTGCAACGCGTTTCACGGGCAAGGTCCCGCTTCCTCAGGCATTAAACAACAGGAGTATCACACTACAAATGACAGAGATAAAAATAAAGACCTTATCAGAAATATCACACATATACATACACAGCTTTCTGATGAGGTTTTTAGTTTTATCTCTGTCATTTGTAGTGTGATACTCCTGTTGTTTAATGCCTGAGGAAGCGGGACCTTGCCCGTGAAACGCGTTGCAGTGTATCTTGGAGTATGTGAATAAATCGTTTTTAATTTTTAATCAACGGCATTGAGTCGGTTTTAGGTCGGTCGGTCCACCACCACCACCTGATTATTTTAAACTTTTTATTGCATGTTTATTGCATTTTATTCTGTTGGCGCCTCTGTACATTGATATATGCATAAAATTGAAGAAGAAAGCATGAAAGCCCAAACAGCTCACTAATTCATAAGAAAAAGTTTTCACTGCTACTAAAACCGTATGTTACATCGTCTTCAAATCTTCTAAAGGCACACATAGGTTGATATAATAAGGATGAAGAAGATTAGATCTGTGATCTTTCAGTGATCCAACAAAACTGGACTAAGTTTTTAATAGGCAATGAGATCAGGTTACTTCAGTAGATTGTAATTTTATCCAGTAGTCACAACAACAAGTGCCTTTGCAAAGTGTAAACATGGCTTTTAATATTTAACATCAATAAAATTGTACAAAAAATAAAGCGTGTACACACAGCATGTGATTCCGGCCACCAAGCCCACAGGTGCTAGTGCCTAATCGCGGATCCCCTAATGCCAAATTATCCAGCGTGTGGCCACATGGCCCTCAACCTGCACAACAGACCATCCCTGAATTGGTGCATGGATCACATAGCAGCATCAGCCTCCTGCTCAGCATGCTGACACAAGTATTGCGAGGCACAAGTTTGCTTGCCGGGCAGCTGGGCACAGAGTGCTCTTACCGCTCCTGGAGAGATTTCACCTCACATGTTGGCACAGCTGGTGGGATAGCGCTTTGTGTGCAAACGTGCTCTGGCCACGCTACCGACGTGTTTGGGTCAGGTGGACAGTGTGTTTCAGTTATGTGGCAATTAAATCTAAGGTTCTTATCCCTGAAAAATAAGCACTGTACAGGTTTAGGTTACATCTGAACTGTATGTGTTGTGTTGCTGTGCAGCATTTATCTCCGCAGTGCCTGGAGTGTAGCAGACTATACCTTAGGGCTAAGTGTAACCTGCTTCTTTCTCATTTTCTTCCTTCTCTCTCAGTAAAGCCGGCTCTGTGCAGTCTGTTTCCATGCCGGAATGGAGGAACGTGTAAAGAGGTTAATGAAGAGTACTACTGCGTGTGTCCTTACCCGTTTACTGGCAAACACTGTGAAACAGGTGAGAATGGATCATATCAGACTGAAGGAACAAGTCCCACCAAATAGTTTTCATTACAAGAGAATACTACTGGATTGCATCACCCACAGACCTCTAAAGTCTCTTGAACATGTCATCCCACATTCCACTTGAAGCTTCTGAACTCCATTAATGTCGCTTTAATATTCATGTAGGTGCAGTAAAACTGCCATGCGCAGGGGAGTAGTGAATGTTATAGTATTACTGCAACCTGCATTATTGGGGTAACGTGTGTATTGCTATGGTTACACATGTTACCATAGGGACGGTCATGTTCCCCTGGTAATGCGGGTTTTAGTATGTGTGTTACTCCCCTGTTGTTAGTACTGGTACTATTGCTTATTGCTCCCTATGCAGGGCAGTTTTTCTGGTCTTAATTCTTTATTCTTATGTAATAAAGCGTGATTCTTTGTTTGACAATCACAAGTAGTAAATGCAGTAATTTGTGTACGGCAGCCCTCAAACCGCAAGCAATCCACTCAGTGGATTTGCTCACCCTCAGCAACGGCGATCCCATTGATCATGCTGTACTCTTGCCCGTCTTGTGATGATTAGCACGTGCTGCTTGTTGTCCCCCTTCCCCCCCCCCCCCCCCCCTCCCCGAGCATGAGCAACACAGTGTGTCGTCAGCTACACAGCAGACACAAGGGTGTGCAGCCTAGCTCAGCGATGTTGCCCAGAAGGATCAGGTCCAGATCCCCGAAGGGCGACATCCGTCAAAGTGTTATATGCACCTTAAAGGAAACCAGAGCCGCTAGAAGATAAAAGTTTTATACATACCTGAGGCTTCCTCCAACCCCATGCGCACGGATCGCTCCCACGCCGCCGTTCTCAGCCTTCTCCAGCTCCGATACTGGGTCCTGTAAGTTCTGCCAGTCTGCGCAAGAGAAATGCGCTCTCTCCGTATCTCTACGGCGGCTGCTGGAGAGATACGTAGAGAGCACACTTCTCTTGCGTGTGCAGCGGCCACAGGCACCCAACCTACCAACTTGCAGGTGATCCACCCAGTGGATCAACTCACCCTGCGATGGCCGATCACATTGTCTGCACCGCCACTCTGTCACACCCGTGCTGCTCTGGCGTTCTTCCAGCCCCCTGCATAGCAACAGAACACATTGTCAGCTGAACAGCTGACATGCATCTGTACAGGCCGGCCAGCGGTTTCGCCCGATGGGATCAGGATCCCCGGTGGGCAGCATAAGTCTAGAGGTGTGTACGCACCTTAAGACCTTAGGTGAGGACATTTTTGTATGGCAATTCTAAAAGCTCTTCCACTGAGATAAGAGGAAAGCCAAAATGAAGTAGAGCCTTGAATGCTTAGAAAGGCATACAGTATATGGAATTGAATGGCCAGATTAGACAGATTAAATTTGGCAATTAGTAAAATAATGGTTACATTAGCGAGTATAGGCCAGTACATTGGTTGTACTACAGTAGCTGGAGCCAGCGAGTGCAAAAATGGGTCTTTACATACTGGAATCATAACAGCGTGGTTGAACAAAGAAAAGAAAGTGTAAATAGACAGAGCTAAGCTGTAAGGAGAAGTATGATAAAGCGGGTATCATAAAGGATATGTGAGATATGTGAGAAATGAGGTTAGAGAGGATAGTGTTTGTATAGTTAAAAACTGAAAAAAGTTACAAATGAGGATAAAGTGGGGTCTAAAAAAAGACTGGATTGTATAGTAAAGCTATTTGTAATTTGGGAATTATAGTTTTGGGGGTCACCTGTACTGAACAGATGTTCGGATGTTAAAGAAGTGGGGCACTGTAAGAGAGAAGAAATACAATTGCTTTGCTGCTGATATAGTTGGGGCCATTTCAGACGGACAGCTGCCGGTACCCATCCACGTTGTTAAGCTCAGGGATCAATCGTGTCCCGCATTGAGATAGATGGAAGTGTTCACATCGACGTCTGGCGTGGATTACCAGCAATTGTGTTTTATTGTTAATTGCCAGGGATGGTCGATCATATTTTCCAAGACGCTGCGTGTAGCTTGTAGCGTTGTTTGTGTTCCGTTTTTCCCTAAAGGCTCAAAACACATCATGATGACAGAAAGGAGGGTACCGATGTGAAACGCTTTTTCCATATGGTGACGTGAAGTACACCGTGAGTGTGCTGCACGTTACCATAGCTACCTGCCATCAGTACTGCTGATTTCACTGCTGCTTTGTGCATGTTTCAATAGATTATCACTTTTGCTCAAAATTGTTTGCTTTATAGTATAGCTGTATTAAACTGAATTGTCTAATTTCCCAAATCACAGTATAAATTGTAGCATAAAGCTCATGTCAAAGAGACTCGTGATGTTTTTTTCTTCTAGGGATGCGAGGACCTTGCTCGTCAGGTCCATGTCATAATGGCGGCACGTGTTTCCATTATCTCGGCAAATACAAGTGTGATTGCCCACCCCACTTCTCTGGACGGCACTGCGAGAAGGGTAAAGGCAACCCCTCAATGAACACTTTGTATGGTTGACACCCCAATTTCAACTTCATCACTGATTGGCACTGAGAAGCCACATATGCTTATCTACTAACAGTTTGTCTGCTTAAAGGGAACCCTAGGTGAGAATAATATGGAGGCTGCCGTATTTATTTCCTTTTAAGCAATACCAGTGGCCTGGCTGCCCTGCAGGTCCGCTGCCTCTAATACTTTCAACCATAGACCCTGAACAAGCATGCAGCAGGTCGGGATTTCTGACAATATTGTCAGAACTGACAAGATTATCTGCATGCTTGTTTCTGGTGTGATTCAGCCACTACTGCAGCCCAATAGATCAGCAGGACTGCCAGGCAACCGGTATTGTTTAAAAGGAAATAAATATGGCAGCCTCCATATCACTCTCACCTCGGGTTCACTTTAAAGGACAACTGAAGTAAGAGGGATATGGAGGCTGTCATATGTAGTTCCTTTTAAGAAATACTAGTTGCTTGGCTGTCCTGTTGATCTTCTGCCTCTTATACTGTCAGCCATAGACCCTGAACAAGCATGCAGCAGATCAGGTGTTTCTGACATTATTGTCAGATCTGACAAGATTAGCTGCATGCTTGTTTCTGGCATGATTCATACACTACTGCAGCTAAATAGACCAGCAGGATAGCCAGACAACTGGTATTGCTTAAAAGGAAATGCATACGGCAGCCTCCATAGACTTCTCACTTCAGTTGTCCTTTAAGAAGATAACGTATTCAATAATAAGGTCATGCTAACAATTAAAGTTTATTCCCCTCGCTGAGCAGACAACAATCCTCAACAGATTTGACCAAATACATTATTAAAGAAACTGTACAGTCACTTTTAGCTTGGTATGCATTATAAGATTTATGCCCATTTTTAGGTACAATCAGTATTTCATTCATTGAAATTCAGTGAGAAAATGGTGATTGTTGTACTACTTTGCATCACTTGATATTGGTCAGATTGAATTTGAAATCTAGTTGAATGCTGATTGGAGTGTTGCATTTGCTAGCTCTGTACCATTTGTTGTAGTATAAAGCTATAGACAGATGACTCGCTGCTCCTACCTGTAGCCCTCCTTCAGTTCTGAACTGAATAAAATGGGCATGTCTGATTAATATTTTGTAATATTTTTATAGAATATTGATTGGTAGTGCTCTAGTTTTAGTAGAATTTAGTATGGTTCAAATATTTTGTTTAATGATCTGTTGAATAAAACATCTAACATAGTGGCGTAACAATAACCTTTGCGGCCCTTATGACTGTGAACAATGTATTATTTACCCGATTCCTGCTGAGTCAGGTCTCTTCATCATCCTGGCAGTCGTACGTTTTATGCTGTCATCTTCTGACTCCTGATGCATGTCACGTGATGGAGCTGAAGGATGGCAGCACAGAGAGTGGATGCCAGGAGGAAGAGGAGACCCGATGTAGATCTGGAGCAGGTAAGTATTACAGCGTACCCTGCGCTACAGTGCAAGGGGGAAGGGGAGTCAGAATTACTAGCCACCACGAATAGAGGGATGGATTCGGAATGACTGGCCACTAGGCGTGTGTGTTTATGGTGGGGAGGGGTGCATGGGACCTTATGATAGTTTTGCTTGGGGCCTGTTGATATGTACCTGATCCATGATTATATTTAACTTAAAGGGGCACTATGGCTAAATTCTTCTTTTTAAGTCCCTTTAACATAAATATTTGTATGTGCTGTATTGTTAATGGCATTTATTGTGGCTGTTCACTTTTTTTTTTTTACTCTGGCACTACCCATTTATTGCCAAGGAAGCACGTCAGAAGATTTACCTTACTGACGCCAAATCAGCATAATCCATTGTGTGGTAGGAGGCATCTAACTGTTGTCTGTCTTGCCATTTTTTCCTCCCCCCTCTGGTTCGCTCAGCGAGGATTATTCCAACTGTAACTGTAGTTACTGAGCTATGTGTACAGGCTCAGCTGCAGCCACCGTACAGCGCAGGACGAGATACAAAGTAGGACACAGCAATAGCACGCGTGTCTGCTAGCTGCCGCCGCTGTGTGCGCACTTGAAAAGACGAGAGCTGGTTACTACAGTAACGGACAACAATAGGTGTCTGTTGCTGTGCCAGCTTCAAAGAAGGGGTCCTCAGCAGGCAGCGTGAAACTATAGAGCGGTAAGGCGCAGTCCTGCGCTGTACGGTGGCTGCAGCTGTACACATAGCTCAGTAACTACAGTTACAGTTGCAATAATCCTCGCTGAGCGAACCAGAGGGGGGAGGAAAAAACGGCAAGACAGACAACAGTTAGATGCCTCCTACCACACAATGGATTATGCTGATTTGGCGTCAGTAAGGTAAATCTTCTGACGTGCCTCCTTGGCAATAAATGGGTAGTGCCAGAGTAAAAAAAAATGTGAACAGCCACAATAAATGCCATTAACAATGCTGCACATACAAATATTTATGTTAAAGGGACTTAAAAAGAAGAATTTAGCCATAGTGCCCCTTTAAGAGTCTTCTGTGATTGCTTCATATTGATTATTTAAGTTGACTAGATTCAAATATATCTATGTGTGGCCAGTACTCTCATATTCACTGGTAACTGCTTTTTATAAATACCTCTAATTGAATTCAGTCCTTCTCCCAAGTCATTGTTTTGCACTTGCTAAATAAATTTTAATGAACCTGATGAACTACAGAAGGCTCTTGTGTTATACTGTACTGAGTAGTGACCTGTGGTTTGCATCTGTACTGGCAGGACATTACAGGGCTGGGCAGTACACTCTGCTCTGCACTGTGACCTGGGCTGGCAAGCATATGAGGCCTGTAACCAGGGCTCAACATCGATCTGCATGAGGAGGAACAGACATCGGCCTAAACTGAGATCTCCCTGTAACACTTACGTATAACTTGTCCAAATGCGTATACAGAACACAGGGATTTGTAATTACAATGATTTATACATGATTTAATTTATGCAAAATATGGCTTATACAACTTCCTCTTGGTACACAACTAGGAGTAAACTGAGAATATAGTAACACACAGCACATTACACTTCCTATATTTTATTCTAGGTGTACGATGAATGCAATAACGTTGGTGAAAATGTAGCGGATGGAGGACAGTGCATGACATTTTACTTTCTACTTTGTGTAGATTTTTGGTTATTATTATTTATGCAGCGCCTACATCTTCTGCAGCGCTGTACAGAGTATCTCGTCTTGTCACTTAACTGTCCCTCAGAGGGGCTCACAATCTAATCCCTACTATAGTCATATGTATGTATTGTGTAGTGCAGGCTTTCTCAACCAGGGTTCCTTAAGTGCTTTGCAGAGGTTCCCTGGCATTTTGCCCTCCTGTGACAGTGGTGGGCTGAGAATGTTTCCAAAGTGGCTCTTCGGTTCTTCTGTGCCCCCTTCACCCATTTTATGCACACCACAAATGGCGGGGGAAGTATAATAGAGCACAGTACAAAAGAAGGTACTGTACAAAGCAGCACTAAATTGGGTGATAGAATAATGATCACAATAATAAAAAGCACTAGAATTGGGTGACAGTATAATAAAGAATACTGTTGTAGGGGAGCACTATAATTCTGAGAGCTAAAATGAGAAACACTAGCATGTACTACTATAATAAGGGACACTGTAAGGAAGAAGCATGGAATGAGGGCTAAACAACAAGACTGTTGCTATAAACAGCCACACCCAATTTTAAAGACCATGCCTCTTGCTAAATACCCCCACTAATGCAGGGGCTCCTTGAAATCCAAAAATGATTTCAAGGGTTCCTCCGGGGTAAAAAGACTGAGAAAGGTTGGTGTAGTGTATGTATTGTAGTCCAGGGCCAATTTTTTTAGGGGGAAACCAATGAATGTATCTGTATGTTTTCGGGATGTGGGAAAAACAGGAGTGCCAGAGGAAACCCACACTGACATGATGAAAACATACAAACTCCATGCAGATAGTTCCCTGAGTAAGGATTTAATCAATCACACAGAGAAGTGGAAATTGTGGGAAGTCCTGCACATGAATGTATAGTGTTTCCACATTTTCCAGGAAGATTGCTTGCCAGCATTATACAGTTATATCAGCTGTAGACTGAATTCAATAGATACCGTAACATGTAACAACATTCCATTGCTTATGTAGTAATGACATATTTGCACATAATATCATCCTTTTATAGCAGAGATGGACTGTGGGCCTCCAGAACATGTGAAGTACGCCAAGGTGGTTGTGACATCAACATTTCCGGGAGGCAGAGCTGAGTATTACTGCAATGATGGCTACACGCTGAGCACCTCCAACAACACTCGCGTCTGCAGAGGAGATGGCTTGTGGAGCGAGGCTCCTCAGTGTGAGGGTGAGTGTCTGCCATGCCACACTACGGAGGCTGGCTGGGATTGGTTGCCCAGTGCAGGTCACACATCTTCTTGTCTCTCCCAGAAATTGATGAGTGTCAGTCACAGCCGTGCCAGAATGGAGCAGTATGCAAGGACCGAGTGTCATACTTCCTCTGTGAATGCCAGGAAGGATACATGGGTAAACAGTGCGAATTAGGTAAGGGTAATTATATTGTCATTAAACTGTAATGTAGCTGAACTCACATTAAAGTGTACTTATAGTTACATGTGGTTGAAATGTGTTAAAAATGAAGCTTTGATCAAAAGCAATATATAGGGCTTGATTCACAAAAGAATGCTAACTGTTAGCACGGCCGTTTTTGCCCGAATTTTCGCATTGTGCATGGTGGCGTATTTTCGCGCGAAACGATAACGGATTTTTTTGTGCGAAAACGATATCGATTTCACGCAATAATTTGCGTTTGCGCACGAAAACCATTATCGTTTCGCGCAAAAATTCGCGATCGCGCACAATGCGAAAATTCATGCGAAAACGCCCGTGCTAACAGTTAGCACTCTTTTGTGAATCAAGCCCATAGTACTTGCATTGATTTTAAACTGTTTTAAAGGTATTGTAATCATGTTGCTCCCATTGCTTCAAAACAGACTTGCTCCACACTAATCCATACTTTCTGTGGGCAGGTCTATAGCTGGCCATATATCTATGAATTTGGCAGCCTAAACAACTATCGAATTCAATAATTTTATTGAATCGGATATAAAAGTTTTGACCGATATATATCGATCGAGCATGGTGGAAAATCATGGGCCGACATGGTCGGTTGGGTGCGTAGCAGTAACGAGACCAATGGACCCGTGAAGTGTTGATCAGATCTGCATAGGGATGAGAAGGGGTGCAGAGGTTACAATTTATAATGAGGGAGGGGGGGGGTGTTAAAACATTGCAGGGAAATTTGGGCGCAGGGTGAAGCTGAATAATGGTGCTCCGAGAGCTAACTGTTCTTCTTCCTAACATTTATTACACTGCTGTTTTGAATCCTTATTCCCAAATTTTCCTTCCAGCTTTGTTTACATAATTTGGCCTCCGGCTAATGCCGAATTACACAATTTTTTATTGTAATTCGGGGGCTTATTGCTAGTTACACAGTGCAGCACACCCCAGTATTGACAGCACACCAAACTTTGGTAAAGCACTTCCTTATTGTGCCATTATCCACATGAACTTGCAACAATTGTTATGACGGCCTCACAGGGTCACCCTTTTATCACCTTGATACAGGGGGATCCTGTGAGGTCCCTGAAACAATTTCTAGATGTTCATGTGGATCATGGCACAATAACAGTGTGCTTTAACAAAGTTTAGTGTGCTGGCAATACTTGGACTTGTTGCACTTATGGGGATTCGTCTAATCATCTGTCATGCACCCAGAATGATACTCGGTGTGTCAGCTCTTCACTTGGAACTTCAAATTACTGCACTCAAGTGCCACTATAGCCATAATTCAGCCTATGGCCGCCTAAATCATCCATCCAGCGTGGCTCCCAAACTTACTGTTTCTGAGGGAGGAAACACTACAAAAGCAGAGGTAATATGTTACAAAATTATGATTATAATCAGGATACATTGTAGCCAGTTTAGTATAAGAGAGTAACAGTTTCTGCCATTCATACAGGAAGGTGGCTTGGCAGTATTTTATATATTGGAGATGTTAATTACGGTATTTTTATGTATTTGTCAGGGCTCTCTCATTTGGGCCTTTTATGGATCTCTTTGTACTTGTATGGATATTGGCAGGTTCTGATGTTTCTTGCCCATACATGGGAGGTTAGGTTAACCATCTGCCACTTACACATTTCTCTGTGGATCATACAAGTGTGTTTGCGGGACTTTAGGTCACAAGCTTTTTGGGAGGGAGGACTTTTGGCTTTGTACAAATGAAGACAGTAACTGCAGGTTTTGATTTGCAGAGCTGAATGAATGCCTCTCTGATCCGTGTAAAAATGGAGGAAGCTGTCAGGATTTACCCAGTGGCTTCCTGTGTACCTGTGCAGAGGGCTATGTTGGAACACAATGTGAGACTGGTGAGAACATCTATAAGTATATTTCCTGTAGTAAATAGTCAAGGAATATTTGGGAAGGAATAGTCTGATGTTTATGTGATTAGAGTCAGTGGGTCCGATGCAATTCACTTTTTCTCCTAGGAGATCATTTTTCATCGTTTCAGCACTCTGCAATTGAGAAAGTACCAAAAAGTAGGCAAAAAAAAGTACTGTCAAAATTATTCTGAGTATTTTCTTTCTTGCGGGAATGAACTGATTAGCTTTTTTAGCCCCCAGGGAATTGCAATAGCACATTAAAAATGCATGATAACAATGTGGCTTATTACAAAAAAATCCATTCTACCTCTTCTTTTATTAAATATTTGTTAGAGGCTTTAATTGCTTTACTTCCACGGCGTGTGGTCAGCAGAGAGAGCAGGCAGATAAGGACTGCTGTAATTAGCAGTCGCAATAAGCAAACAAAAGCTTGCGGCGGCAGGAGAGGTTTGGAGATAGTACACTGTACTTCAGACAGTTTAGAGAAGGCACACTTGATTACATTCACACCTTCCCCTGGAAAATAAGGGCAGATGGAAAAGGAGGGGGGGCAGCTCTTACAGCTATTAGAAACCAGGACAAACTGCAGGGAAAAACAGCTGCTTGGATCCCTTAAAGCTTTGCTATGAAAGTGGAGCCTAAAGTTTACTGCACAGCCTACAAAGCATGGGTGGCCACTTCTAACAGGCATCCTAGTCTTCAGCACCCTCAGGATCCAGGAGAGGTTGTTAGCCTTGGGGGTATTTATGAATAGGGGTATAAAGTAGATTGTCTCCCTGTTTTACATGACCTAAGCTTCCAAACCCTTATACTACTAGACCATCGGAAGTGCACAAATTATAATAAATGTTAGGCTGGACCATAAAGGCAAAATTTCATGTAACCTCTCAAAGTCCATAAATAAAGAATCCAGTTTTCCTGACACAGCCCTTGTGTTTTCATTAGAGCTGGATGGCTGTGACTCCTCACCATGCCAAAACGGAGGCCTCTGTGAGAATCTGGCTGGATCCTATCTTTGTGTTTGTCCCAGAGGATTCTATGGCTACCACTGCCAGACAGGTGACTGCATCATGCCATGTGTCAATAAACCAAGACCTTTCTTTTTCCCAGCTCTTTAATTCATCCAAGAAGGAAAACTAGTTTACCATATACTGCATTTTTTTTGTAAATTAGTCATTTTAACTGAACATTTGAATGCAAAACAAATCATAACTTAAGCATGTGCATGTTTTCCAGTGAGTGATTTATGCCTCCTGAACCCATGTGGTAACCGTGGCGTGTGCGTGTCCAGTGCAGATGGCGCAGTGAGCTGTACATGCCGCTCAGGCTTCACTGGCATCACCTGTGAAAGAGGTATTGTCACTTAGCAACGCACTTGTCATTTGATGGTTTCTCTACTGCTAATATTTAATGGTAGTCTACACTATGGTGTACAAGGTAAATAGGCGTGATAACCAATAGGCATGTGATCACTGCAGATCAGAGCTCTCCTGGGGGTGAGTACAGATCTCTCCAATTGCGGCTCTGTGACCACCCCCAGCTCCCCCACCCATGGTCATGGCACTGTGCTGTTTGCATACCATTGCTTTTTACTTAGGAAAAGAGACAAATAGATTTTAAAGTATAAGTGTAGATATTTTACAAAGCAAAGTGTTCTCTGTGATTGTCACAGTCATGGTAACAGTTTTAGCAAACAAAATTAATTTTCCCCAATAGATGTCCAGCTTGGTTTATATTGTACTAGTAGACCCAAGCCCGTTTAAAAACCAGCTCTAGGTCTGTTTTTTGACAGCGCGCATGAGCGTACACCCGCTGCGTGCGCACACACTCGTCCGCCCGCGCACATACCCGTCCGGCTCGCTGTCCCTATCCCCCTGTCTCAATGGCTGTCCACGTCCGTGCTGCACACATGTGCAGAAGCATAAAGCACAGACCCGAGGACACAGAGACAGGTGTACGCAGGGACACTTGCGTTTTATTATAGAGGATTTTATAAATGGGACAAAGTTTCCATCCATGTGGTAAGTAAACTTGATAAAGTTCAGCAAATGTTACGCAAAATGTATAATGCACGTTATGCAAATTGTGTAATTTGCATAATATATTCAACAAATAAGTTACTTGGAAAATGTGTTATTTCTTGATTAGATCAGCTGATAACTCGCATTGGCCTCAATTCACTAAGCTTTACCTTATTCAGTAATGCAGAAAACAGCTGATTTTATCGACCATCTTGTCAAATGCCAATTCACTAAACCTATTACTGCACTGAAAAATAAAATTACAGACTAGTGAGGTACATTTTAGACACACTTAAATGCTTTTCTGTATCTTTTTACAGTAGATGTGCATATCTATGTACTGGTATACAGAAGCCCTCCCTCTAGTGGCTGCAGCACATCTAAACTGTTGTCGGGGATGCTCTGGACAGAACAAAACTTGACTTATGCACACAGACTCACAGCTTCCTGTCTGACCTGCTCCACAGCTGGTGAGACTTTTTGAGCAGGGCTTAGTGAATAGAAGCATGTTTTTTTCTGTATATTACTGAACTTATACCGCATGAAGGAAATCTTAGTGAATTTGAAAAAAGAAAGTATAAAATACCGAATGCAGTATTTTATCAACCTAAATTATTTTACCAAACTGCCCTTAGTGAATTGAGGCCATTGTGTATATAACATCAATTATGCTATCTACATAACACCTGCTAAACTTTATGTGTTGTCTGTGTACTGTAAGGTTTAGTGAATCAGTTTAGTAAATCTTTTCCCAGAAAGCACTGGGACACAAGTCATAGACAAAACTGTGCTGCCATCACTGTTTAGCTGGGCAATGAAGAAGAGAAACTTGTGTCCTTTCTTTTCACTTTAGGCTGCTTTCACAGTGTGACGTTAAAGTCATACGTTAGAGAAACTAATAACGCAGACTAACTAAAGTGCTGCATGCTGTGCGTTATCTGCGTTATTAACTACGTTGGACTGTTTGCACATGCTCAGTAATATATATATTTTTTTTTTAAATGTGACGCATGCGCTGTTTTTGTTTCATCAGTATGCAACGAAAACGGCACACCGCGAGACACATAACGCAGGTCAATATAACGTCCAACTTCAATACTAGCATGCGTTGCATTGGGGGAACGTTGTGCGACCTTAACATCGCATCAAACACAACGTCCCACTGTGAAAGAGCCCTTAAAGACAAGGGAGAATGATAGAGAACATAAGTAATCCAGAAAGTTTGGATTTGTTTTCTTTTTTAGCACCACAGTGCTAAGGGCTTTGCCATTTGTATTGTGTGTTAATCCTCTCTGGTAGCAGGCTGGGAATATTGGAAATGTTCTTGTTAAAGACAGGCTGTGAAGTTTCTGCTCCTCTTGCAGATCTGCTGCCCCCTCTGTCTCTGTCGCTGGGTGCAGTGGGAGAGAACAGTGTGTGGGTTTTCTGGACTCCGCCAGAAGAGGTGCCTGGACATTTGCCGGATGGATTTGCGGTGAGCTATTTAGGCTTGGATGGTTCCTCCCGGACAGATATTGTGGAGAGGGGAAACACAGAGCATGAGCTACGAGGTCTCGGCCCCGGACGTCTTTACAACATCACCATCGTCACAGTGAGACGGAACCTGCGGCACAATGACATCAGCCGCCCACTCATGCTGATTGCCCGCACACGTGAGTCCTGCATTTCATACCATCCTTATATCTGCTCATGCGTTACTTGATCATGAATCACTGTAGATGTAGTGTGTTTTCAAATGGGATCTTCTTGGAGGGCTTGAGATCATAGAGGGCTTGAGATCTCTTCGAGTAATACATATATTGTTATTAAAAGGGGTCATAAACTTTCAAGTACCACTTGCCTTTAGTCCTATTAAATAAGAACACTTTTGTTGACGTGTGAGACTACAGCTGCTGAATGATGGACAGTTCTGACTGTGTCACACTACAGGACCACCAACTGTGGACAGGCCACGGATCAGTTCTGTGACAGACTCCTCCATCACAGTAGCCTGGTCACTGAACCCCCACCGGCACATTCCTGTAGCCCTTGTGCGCCTCTCCCTGCAGCATCCAGATGAGAGAATACAACAAGCCGAGCAGGAGCCTTCAGTTGGAGAGCACACCTTCAGGTCAGTGTCTGCTTCAATGGCTTTTCCTATACATTGCATTTTATCCCTAACAGATACAGAATAGATACAGGAAGGGATGGATGATACAGGGATCCTCTGCAATGTATCATTTTTTGTAATCCCTACCTAAGACTATTATGACTAGTTGCAATAACAAGACTTTCAATTTTCCCGCTATCGATATTCGCATTTCCAAAAAGCTGGGGCACTGTGTAAAATATAAATAAAAACAGAATGTTATAATCTGCAAATCATGTAAACCTATTATAATTTAGAATAACACAAAACACAACACACATCACATGTCAAAATTAAGAAATGCTATTTTTTTTTTTTATAAACAAGATATAACTTAATTTGGAGTGTCATACCACTTCCATGTCTCAAAAAGGTTCATGCAGAAACAACCTGTGTAGTACTAAAAACAAAAACCACCTCTCAACAACTCACAACTAATTAGTCTAATTAGCAACAGGTCAGTAATATAATTGGATGTAAAACAGTGGTGTAACTACAAATCATTCGGCCCCCAGCAATATTTTAAAGGGGCCCCACTTTTTTCACACCCCTTTTCCTTGCCTCTTATTTGTGAGCTTTAGGGCCCATCTTGAAAGGGTCATAAAACAAGTGTGGCGATTATAATCTTCACATCTATAACAAGTGTAGCCACAGTGGGGCCCCCTCACAGCTCTGGGCCCCCTGCAGGGGCTGCTCCCCTGTACAGGATCTTCTCAAAAAATTAGCATATTGTGTTAAAGTTCATTATTTTCTGTAATGTACTGATAAACATTAGACTTTCATATATTTTAGATTCAAATACACACAACTGAGGTAGTTCAAGCCTTTTATTGCTTTAATATTGATGATTTTGGCATACAGCTCATGAAAACCCAAATTTCCTATCTCAAAAAATTAGCATATTTTATCCGACCAATAAAAGAAAAGTGTTTTTAAAACAAAAAAAGTCAACCTTCAAATAATTATGTTCAGTTATGCACTCAATACTTGGTCGGGAATCCTTTTGCAGAAATGACTGCTTCAATGCGGCGTGGCATGGAGGCAATCAGCCTGTGGCACTGCTCAGGTGTTATGGAGGCCCAGGATGCTTCGATAGCGGCCTTAAGCTCATCCAGAGTGTTGGGTCTTGCATCTCTCAACTTTCTCTTCACAATATCCCACAGATTCTCTATGGGGTTCAGGTCAGGAGAGTTGGCAGGCCAATTGAGCAGAGTAATGCCATGGTCAGTAAACCATTTACCAGTGGTTTTGGCACTGTGAGCAGATGCCAGGTCGTGCTGAAAAATGAAATCTTCATCTCCATAAAGCTTTTCAGCAGATGGAAGCATGAACCCACTTTTGAACCACGAACAGCGGCAGAAGTGCCTGATCTGGGCTACAGAGAAGCAGCACTGGACTTTTGCTCAGTGGTCCAAAGTACTTTTTTCGGATGAAAGCAACTTTTACATGTCATTCGGAAATCAAGGTGCCAGAGTCTGGAGGAAGACTGGGGAGAGGGAAATGCCAAAATGCCTGAAGTCCAGTGTCAAGTACCCACAGTCAGTGATGGTCTGAGGTGCCATGTCAGCTGCTGGTGTTGGTCCACTGTGTTTTATCAAGCACAGGGTCAATGCAGCTAGCTATCAGGAGATTTTGGAGCACTTCATGCTTCCATCTGTTGAAAAGCTTTATGAAGATGATTTTATTTTTCAGCACGACCTGGCACCTGCTCACAGTGCCAAAACCACTGGTAAATGGTTTACTGACCATGGTATTACTGAGCTCAATTGGCCTGCCAACTCTCCTGACCTGAACCCCATAGAGAATCTGTGGGATATTGTGAAGAGAAAGTTGAGAGACGCTAGACCCAACACTCTGGATGAGCTTAAGGCCGCTATCAAATCATCCTGGGCCTCCATAACACCTGAGCAGTGCCACAGGCTGATTGCCTCCATGCCACGCCGCATTGAAGCAGTCATTTCTGCAAAAGGATTCCCGACCAAGTATTGAGTGCATAACTGAACATAATTATTTAAAGGTTGACTTTTTTTGTTTTAAAAACACTTTCTTTTATTGGTCGGATGAAATATGCTAATTTTTTTAGATAGGAATTTTGGGTTTTCATGAGCTGTATGCCAAAATCATCAATATTAAAACAATAAAAGCATTGAACTACTTCAGTTGTGCGTATTTGAATCTAAAATATATGAAAGTCTAATGTTTATCAGTACATTACAGAAAATAATGAACTTTATCACAATATGCTAATTTTTTGAGAAGATCCTGTAGTTATGCCCATGGTATAAAAAAAAATGGAGAAAGGTTTTGGAAAGATAGAAAGGGTACATTACACTGTTGAACACTCTGTGAGTAAGCAGTTCAACTAATATTTCTCACTGATAAAGAATTTGGGGATTGCATCATCTACAGAAGCGAATATTATTACATAATTCGGGGAATTGAGGGAAAGGTATGTACAAAAGAAAGAAGGCTGAAAGCCAGTATTGGATGGCCATGATCTTTGAACCGTAGTGTAAATCAGAACCACTTCTGAAATCCACAGTCTGGGAACACAGCTTGTCCCTTCCTCCACAAATGCCAGGCTCTGTGTCTTCCCTGCTGTTACTTGGGTTCTCCCTTCTTAGTCTGAACAGACCCTAAAGCTCTACCATGCACAGAAGTCACCACATATAAACATTATACTCAGAACATCACTTCTTTTTGTGTGTCTGATATAGACTTAGGCGAAGAGGAATTCTGGCCTTTGGTCTGACAAATTAAAACTTTGAAATTATTTTTAGAATCACAATGTTGTTGTTGTTTTTTTTTTTTGCTGAAGAGGAGAATGAACATCTGGCTTATTATTTATGGTATGGGTAGCTTGCACATGTGAGAAGGCACCATTAACCCTTTCTTATGTGTTACATTTCCCTACTTCTAATTAGTACTGCTGTAATGTGTGTTTATGTCCATTTGTCACTAGGGGGTAGTGTGAGACAATAACTGCTTTCAGTTTCCATATATATTCTGCTAGCACAGAGAGATCAAAGTATTCCAAGAATTTACAGCACAATGATTTCCACCCACTGATGTCAAAAGCAGTGCACTTATCTCAAACAAGATAACTCTATTGAAGTTGCTAATGCGTTAACCCTAAATGATACATACAGGTTGTGGAGCAACATATTCTGCCACCAACACAATATTTATTCAGGCAAGGCCTTACTTATTTCATGTATTATTTGGTTGCTAAACCAAAAATGTTACAGGTTGAAAGAAAAGGTGACGCAAGGTTACAGGTAAACACTCCCCTGTATCAGCTTTTGTGAAACATATAACTGCCATCAAATTTAGAACATATTTTCCAGAAAACAATATTTTTCAGGCTCGTGGATTTTGTTTTCTAGTATTTGCACTGAAATATAAGGTTTACATGACAGCATCACAACTTTTTGGGAAACAGGGTGGGGGGTTGATTTAACTCAGCATGTCAGTTTTGCAGAGACAATGCTCCCTTCAGTGGAATTACATACACAAATCCAAATAATACAAATACAAAATTATAACAGAGAAATCAGTCGTATAGACTCAATTGTTGTGAGCTATAGGAAGTATACACTTTGAACCATGATCTTAGCAGGATGCAAAACACCAGTACCCCTGTAACGCTGGCTGATGAAGGCTATGAAGTGTACACTGAATATACGATAATCGAGGTCAGATCGTCAACTGACACATGAAGTCAGAGATATGCGGTACACAGGGACTGAGGCAGAGAAAGGTCAATAACAGGCTAGGATCATAGACTGGTAATCAGATGGCTAAAGTACAGTAGGCTAAGACAGGTGCGAAAACGTTATACAGGCCAAAGTCATACACATAGGTCAGATGGCTGAGGTACAGTTAAGGATTAGGCAGAGACAGGGTCGTTAGGCTAGCCAAGGTCAATATCGAGTATCAGATCACAGTAGTTCAGAGGGATGAGACTTTAATCAAAGTGGAGGGTCATACACAGAGAACAATCACAATAATACAATACTAACTAAGGATAGATATATATTGCAAACACTGCATATATATCTATCTCAGCAGAACTTTAACTAGACTGAGTAGCAAAGCAAGGTGACCTGATATCTATAACGGACAGCGAGTAACTGAATGCCCAGGGCTTATATAGCAGGAATAGAGCACAGACCAAGCCCCCAGGAAAATCAGACCAATCAGCAAAATCCCTGCAGCAAGTGTCAGCTGACCGCAGGAATCAGCTGACACACCTCAGACACGTCTCCATAACCTATAAAGGCAGCTCTGAGCTGTGCGTGTCCTTCTAGAGAGACTACGCTGACCCACATCTACAGGGGAACCGGGGATGCGAACATGCTTATTCACGTCTACAGGGGAGCCGGGGATGCGACTGACCAAAGAGGAAGAGGAAGCTTCCTCCAGCTGCTCCACGCTATCAGAACAGCCTCCAGAGAACACACCAGATAAGTTTGTTACAACCCCAAAGAGGTCCAAAAAAGGAATAGCACCGCTGAGTTTATATTGAAAAGGTCAAAAATACTTTATTACATATCCAAAAGTATCAATAATATACACAATATGTTAAAAACACCTATATATTATTGATATTTTTGGATATGTAATAAAGTATTTGTGACCTTTTCAATACAAACATAGCGGTGCTATTCCTTTTTTGGACCTCTTTGGGGTACTGGTGTTTTGCATCTAGTTCAGGCATCTAGTTCAGGCGGTACAGATCAACCACCTCTTACATTCATGATCTTAGCAGTATCTCTCAAATATCCACATTATTGGTGATTTGTATGCTATTTTTTAACACTGAAAAATGTGGTAACTTGCGTGTTAGAAGGTCAACAGTTTTTATGTCCATTAGAGTAGCATAATTGAATGCAAAAGTGCCTTCCCCATCCTGCTCAGAATATTTATTTAGTGTTTAAGGGAATATTATTAGACTGCGGAGGAAGCACCTCTTAAGCAATCGACTGGCTGGAGTGTGCAGGGACTGAGTTCAAGTAGACCACACCTGGAAAATTGTAGTAGTCGCTCGCCTCTGATTGAATGTAATTTTCCGAAATGCTATGGTCCTATTGACTGTTCTTATCCACTCTCAGCATGTTGGAAAGGCTATAGTTTGTAGAATCAGACCGTTTAACACTAGATATCAGATGCTATTTTACGGACTTGTTATTTTGTGTTCACAGAGACCTGCAACCCGGAGAAAAGTACATCATCCTAATCAGCAGCTTAAGCAACTCTGATCCCGGCAACCCACCTTCAGAGAGTCTGCCAAGTCCTCCTTTAGAAGCTTGGACACGTAAGAGAACCAATCCATGGCTATAGATACGGAACTAGTAAAGAGGGATATTTAGGCTGCCATATTGATTTACTTTTAAAGAATGCTTATTGCCTGACAGTTGTGCTGATCTTTTTGGCTGCATTAGCATTTAACTTGCACACCTGAAACAAGCATGTAGCTAATATGGCCAGACTCTTAATCACCCCGATGTTCATACTGGGTCAGTGACTGAAAGCAGAGGTCACACGTTTTTCCATGAATGAATCTGTATTGTTGTCCGACAGCCAGCTAAGAGCAGCTGAATGTCGGGAATATGGAATTGCATGCATGCATAAATCACAGCAATGCCTAGAATTTTTTTAGGCTGCAGGAAAATGCACATTCGACCCACAGCAATGCGATTGTCCATTGGGACAGTGCGTTTGTTTTCACATTGTGGAATACGCATACAATTTTTGTCAAGTTAGACCCCTGCCTTAAAGTGTACCTGAGATGTAAAACAAATAAAAAAATATACATACCTGGGGCTTTCTCCAGCCACGTTCAGGCTCATCACTGTCCTCCTCCACCTCCTGGATTCTCCACAATTTGGCAAGTGCTTTTTGTAATATTTGTCTTGTAAATGTCTTTTGACTTCCTCTAGATTTTGATTGGACCCATTTCAAGCTGCATCAAATTTGCATGCAAGTTATAATTATTTACATCTCATTGGGGCCCCTTTCAGATCGTCTAATGACCGGTGGTGAATTCACCACCTCCAGCTGCTCTCCTGCACTGGTCAGGTGCTTGGGAGTGCTTGGTACTAATGCAAGACAGGCTGCCATCTCTGCAGTGTGGCTGCACTTAAAGGACTTATAATGCAAAGGGCCTAAAAAAAATTATGTACCTCATAGCAATTGCAGACCTCAGGGCAGACGATCAGCAGCTTCCATGTCACTTTGTTGTGCTCTGTTATCTAAATCCAGCTTTCATTGCACTGAACGACCCTCGCCAGGGTCGCCTTATCTGATGGCCGCTCTGAATCGCTGCTTTAAAAATCCATCGCCTGCGCAGTTCGCCGAGCCGCTAGTATGGCTGCGCAGGTTTACAGGCCTGGCTGCGGCCCGTCCTCTCTCCGAGCGCTCTGATTTATATCAGGTGGGTGTGCCCACATGACTACTTGCAGTGAACGTCCTTGCTCGCTCAGTGATACTCGTGTCTGCTGAGGGGGCGTGGCTGACAGGCGCTGCAAGTAGTCATGTGGGCGGCGATTCAGAGCGCCATCAGATAAGGTGACCCTGGGGAAGGTCGGGTACTGCAATGGAGGCCGGATTTAGATAACCGAGTTCAACAAAGTGAAAAGGAAGCAGCTAGTCGTCTGCCCTGAGGTCTGCAATTGCCATGAGGTATATATATAACTTTTTTAGGCCCTTTGCATCGTATGTCCTTTAAATTGCACCTGCTTGACAAGTGGGCAGTTCCTCCTCCCATCTGAAAGAGGCCTTAATATCTCCCCCAAGTTGTGGGACAGCTTCTGTATATCTGCAGTTCTATAACAAAAAGTGATACTATTCTGTAGTATAACTAGTAGTATAGTGGGGAGTCAAATGTAATAGAAAATACATCTCCCTCTAAAGTACCTTCGTTTTAGTTCTATTTTGTTTTGATATCTTCCTTATTTACATATATTTTACACATTCCAGCTTGTGTTTAGTGCTGTGGTCATGTTTCAGATATACATGAGTACACTGTAGATCTGAAGGCTCAGTCAAACATTATGAAGCCTTTACAGCCATAGACATACGTTTCACCGGGCTTTTTACTGTTCTCTTTCCAGGGCCCCTGCCCCTGAGTAACCTCTCAGCAGTGCTGGTCACCACCAGCACAGTGCACCTGAACTGGGACAGTCCTCATGCAGACTCAGTGGATGGGTACACATTCAATGTGACGCACAATCATAGCACAAAGAGTCGTTATGTGCCTAATGGAAAAATTACATCATATACCGTGCGAGACTTACAGCCTGGCCAGAGATACCGGATAACTGTGACTGCACAACGCAATACACCTCAGGGCCCTGTGAACAGTGATCCCAAGACCCTGCGTATACAGACAGGTAGGTCATGAACCTGCAGACGAGCATATCATTCTACCCACATTCCTTACAATATGATTGTACAATTTTTAGGCTGTCTTTTAATGAGTAGCATGAGAGTCAGCAAACTGAATGTAATTAATGTTGCTTATGTGTATAAGAACTCACAGACAATTGATCCATTGGATGCAATGTGAGATCTGTATCTCTGATTTGCTGGTCATGTGTCACGTCTGTTATCTGTAAAGGCTTAAGCCCCATATACACACGCTCAACAGCGGTCTTTATATGCAGCACAATTATCAAACAACCTTTGTTGTGAGACAAGTTGAACAACCAGAAAAAAGTTGTTTGCTATTGTTCTAACAACTGATAAGACGTCAATCCAACTGTTGGATGGATGTCTTATCAGTTGTGTGAACAATAGCAAGCAACCTTTTTTTGGTTGTTCAACTTGTTTCACAAGAAAAGTTGTTTGATAATTGTGCTGCATAATGCTGGGAATACACGTCTCGATTCTGAGCCATTTAGATGGCTGGATAGATCATTTCCGATATGTCCGATCTCCGGCCCGATCGTTTTGCCGCTCAATTCCGCATTTAAAACAATGCAAAAAGATAAGAAAAATGAGCAGAAGGTAAGAGAATCACCTGCTGAATCAAGCAGGGAATCGATCGAGCGGCAAAATCGAGCCGTGGATGCCCAGCATAAAAGGCCGCTGTTGAACGTGTGTTTGGGGCTTAAAAGGAGGAGGTCATCTGATAAAGCAATGCCTATATTTGTACTGTATCCTGCAGTACAGAGGGAGGGTCCTCAGGAACGTCGCTGGACTCCACCCAGGACATTAAGGAATAGACCTCCACCACAGACTCCTCCAGAACTACGCATGCTGACAGAAAGACGTCCTCCTACTGGTGATGCCCCGCAAGCACACAGGTCAGTAGATGTGATCATATGTCTTCTGGATAGCATCTTTACCATACACTTTAACCAATATCCTGCTTACACATCAGATTCACAGAGCTGACAGATGGCAGAAAACGTATAACGGCAAGATTTAATCATCATCAGAATAAATCTATCAACATAACAAAAGGTTGGTGTAATGGTGAACAAACAGTGCCAGCAGTGTGATAAATACAAGTGGACTGGTCTGTGATCTTATTCTGCCTTGTTGTATAGAACCTGAAGCTCCAATCAGAGTGGAGAACACAGAAGGCTCGCACATCCCTTTAAGGCAAGCACTGCAGCTACCAGACCCAGAGCAGAGACCCAGAGATGGTAAGTAGTGCATCAAATGCCTGGTGGGTACATTGCTCAGTATGCCAATACAGGATATTCAGCCATCCTTACCCAGTCACTACTGTGTCCAAACCTGAACAAAGACAAGCATAAAACTGTAATTACATGACTGAAAGTGTGTAAAACCTCCAGTTATACCAGTACAGCCAGGGCCATAACTGCAAATCATTGGAGCTCCTGATCACAACATACAAGGAACTCTCCCTCTCCCTGCAGGTATGTGCCTACTAACACCATAGTGTAGAAGAAGCCTGATGATAGCTGTACTCTCTACACTAAAATACCTCATGTAAACATTAGCACGTTAAGTGAAATTGATCCAGTCACCATTTTCACTATCTGTCCCCTACTCACCTACTGCACTCCACTCACATCATACATCCCCCTACTCCCCCACATTCCACAATCTCTTTATACAGAGCCACACTTACACTATAGCCTCAATTCACTAAGCTTAACTTTTTAATAACGTTTCTAGAGTTATCACCATGGCGACAAGGCATGTAGTATTCAGGAAACGTTTTACCTCAGGCAAACCTAAAGTTAACGCTTCTGTCTTTAAGTTAAAGGGGAACTTCAGCCTAAACAAACATACTGTCATTAAGTTACAATAGTTATGTTAATTAAAATAGATAGGTAATATAATCTCTTACCCACCCCATTTTAAAAGAACAGGCAAATGTTTGTGATTCATGGGGGCTGCCATCTTTGTCATGGGGCAGCCATCTTTTTGGTTGAAAGGAGGTGACAGGGAGCAGGAGACACAGTTCCAACTGTCCTGTGTCCTGATTACCCCTCCCAGCAGCACACGCTAGGCTTCAAATGTTAAATTCAAAATGTAAAAAAAAATGCACCAAAACAGCAGAACGAGAACAACAACATCAGAAATCCCATCATGCTTTGCACAGCATTAGGAGAAAAATGCCCTGGCAGTTTTTTTCTGTGCAGCTAAAAATGAGGCTTGTATAAGAGAAAAAAAGTTCTGATGCTGTGCAACAGTTAAAGAAACACCAGGCCTTTCCAGTGCTGCTGAGTCAATTTTTAGTCTGTAGATTCACTTTAAGGTGAGATCTCTAAAGTTAACATTTCAGTCCTTAAAATAACTCCATAATTCTAAAGTTAAAGACAGGCTGTTAATAAACTGCATGTGAAAATAACTACAGAGGAGGTAACTTAAGGACTGAAGAGATAAGATAACTCTCTCACTGTGAAAACTTATCTCTACACCTTAATAAGGCAACATCGATGTGTGGAGGTAAGTTTTCTCTTGCCTTATTATCATTCTCCAACATAATACAATACAATAATACAATAACATTTGTAAAGCGCTTTTCTCCCATAGGACTCAAAGGGCATGTTGTTAGTGAATTGAGGCCAATGTGTCCCCACTCTGCTTCCCCGAGTCCTACTGTCAGCGCATTCCCTGCTGTTCCCAGAGGCTATTCTGTCCTCTGTATCCCCCTACTCTTTCTTTTAGGTCACATTCAATGAACATCCCCCTTCACCCCTCTGGACTCACTAAGCATCCCCTACCACTTTTTGTTTCAATTTGTTACACAGTTTTGATTTGGATCAATCAAATGCAGTTGGGGTAATTTTTAGCAGGTCTAATTTCAAGGAGTACAGAACATAAGACAATCCTGTATTGTCCTGCCAGCCCAACCATAAACTCCATGTTTTATAGAAGTTGGGCAGAGTGTTTTTAAAGTGGACCCAAACCAAACCTTTTTTTAATTCAAAATATTTAGTTGCACCACTCTGACACATACAAAGATCTTTCAAGCCTATGAGCATTTCAGTGCATGCTTTTCACCCTTCTCTTTTCATAACCAGGGTTATACAGGTGGCAGCCATTACTTCTGAGCTTAGTAGAGGTTTTAGATCAGGGGTGTGTTTGTCATCAGCTACCCTCCCTCACAGGGGCGTCATCTATGTGAAATGTCACACAAGCTGAGATCACCTCCCCTGTGACATCATCAGTAGCAGCCTGTGTTGTTTTTTATCTCCTCCACCAGTCTGCCGATTCTGTCCCGGCAATATGAAAGGAAGGGAGGGATTCCTCCAATAAATGTAAAATATTTTAGATTTGTCTCATGCAGCTGAAAAAAGGCTGCTATTTATTATTATAATTTAGAAAATAGATTGTATTTGTGAAATCTTGTATTTTTAATTTGGGTTCACTTTAACAGTAATGTTCGCTACAAGTAGCTAGAGTACGTAGCAACTCGCAATTTAAATTAAAGTTAGATTTTGCTGCCGGGGCGTTAGAAGTGCGGTGCAATGGATCCGCTGTGCATAATGCAGTGCATTACCGGAAAACACTCCTTAACAGGGGCAGTGACGCATACTGTATGCATCACTGTATGCAATGCAATGTGCACTTAACGTGCCATGGGACTTTTACCATCCTTTGCGTTGCTTTCCTGTTTTTACAGGGAAAGCAACGCAACTTCCCAGTGTGAAAGACATGTTTCAGCCAACTTGATTTGTCTACTCACGTAACTGAGCAAACTGATTATAAATTCAGTTATATGACTACCTACTGTACATATGTCACAGGTGTGACCATATTAAATGAACATAACAAATGTCTTCTTCCTTTTGTGTGTGCTACCCTGTAACAGGTGAGCGAGGAGGCTGCTTGGAAACTCCATGTGTTAATGGAGGTACCTGTGTGAACGGAGAGGTCTGCGACTGTCCACCTGGATTCAAAGGACATCAGTGCCAGCTGGGTATGCATGCTAGTAAGAAGTGACATAACTAGGATGTGAATAGCAAATATAAGGTCGTGTATTCTGTTGTAACATCGACCACCAGTTTTTCTTGGAATTTATAGATGCAAATGAGTAGGAGCTTCTGGATGTTTTCTTGTATCCAAAATTGACCAATGCATGAGGATCAAATATGTCATTTACCCAGAATACATTAGGCTTCTTACTGGTGCAATGACTGTGGGGTGCAGCACACATTTTCCATGTCATTGAGGAGAGTTCTAACAGCCCTACTGTATTCAGAAAACCATCCAGTGCACAGCAGCCTGTTTAGTTACTATCGAATTTATCTAGTTGACATGCAGTTCATGACCTGGGAATGTGCTCAGCATCGGGAATCACTAGACAGTCACTTTACTTAGCTGGCCAAAGTAAAACATTCAAGCTGACTCTGCTGTGTTGCATATAAAGGTGCATGCCGCAAGGCTAAAATGTTAGTTCTGTCTTCACGTACCTAGACCAAGTATGCAGCATGGGAGGTCTGACACTCACTGCATGAGGTCACTAGGTAGTGAATCCAGGATTAGGAACAGGGGAACCAGCTGCTGCAAAAATAATTCAGCAGTGGCAGCTGCTTTGTTTAGACCCTTAAAGTAACAATGGTTCTCAACACATAGTACGCGTACCTCAGGGGGTACTGTAGGTGGCCTTTGGGGGTACTTGAACTTGTAATAGTTAATCTGTAATACTGAATTTTGAGATTAAAAAAAAATGTAAAAAATATACCAAGAAACCTAACTAGGTATTTAGAGTTAATCAAAAGCATCATACAATGTTTGATAAGCACTTATGTATATACTATTATAGAGTAATACACTGGTCTATTACATGAAAAAAATGGAGGAGGTTTATACAAATTATGTATGCAATTTAAAAATGGAATAATCATATTCTGCCAAGGTGGAGTTAGGTTGGTCCATTTTTACGTAGAATGATTTTTGTTGGGAACAGTAAGGTACACACACAGAGCATTTCAATACCTTGCCTTTTTCCTTCCACTCACATCAATTGTGGGGTCACCAAGCAACTAAAATTACGGTAACTGAATTGAAAATAATTTTATCTGTTCCTAATTCATATGTTAAAAGCTTGAGAAAGCACTTGCAGGAGCCCAAAACAGACTGGTACCATTGCCATTTCTAAGAACACCTTGTGGAACATATATTGAAATACTGTGTGTGTATACTATTCATTTTTGAATAAATGAGCAACTTTTGAAGATAGTTGTCATTTTTTCTGTTGGTCTATTTTCAAGCTGTATAAAAATGCACACATTTGCATAAACTTGCATCAACTTGGAATTGTTTGCACCTCATTGAGCATGCCTACCTTACAACTACACCTAAGAGGGACGTGACATTCCTTATTCCAGTGTTTTCCAACCCTGTCTTCAAGGCCTACCAACAGTACGTGTTTTCTGGAAATCCACAGAGGAAGTTAAAGAGAACCCGAGGTGGGCTCTAAGAATCCAATTAGCATACAGAGGCTGGTTCTGCATACAATGACCAGCCTCTGTTGCTATACCGTCTCCCCCAGTCTCCCCCCTGCGCTCTGCTGTCCCCCATAAATCAATCGCCGTGCTGGCGACACGCAGCGTGTCGCCAGCCGGCTGTTTACATGTGAAGTGTCAGTCTGCCGCTCCCCCGCCTCCTCTATAGCGCCGGTCTCTGCCCGTGTCCCTTCCCTCTAATCAGCGGGGAGGGAAGGGACGCAAGCGGGGACCGGCGCTATAGAGGAGGCGGGGGAGCGGCAGACTGACACTTCACATGTAAACAGCCGTCACCAGCACGGCGATTGATTTATGGGGCATAGCAGAGCGCAGGGGGGAGGCGGTATAGCAACAGAGGCTGGGTATTATATGCAGAGCCAGCCTCTGTATGCTAATTGGATTCTTAGAACCCACCTCAGGTTCTCTTTAATCAGCTCTCCTGAGACACTTATTACCTCACCTGTGAATGTTTGTGGTTTCCTGCAAAAAATGTACTATTGGTGGGCCTTGAGGACAGGGTTGGAGTCTTATTCCAACTTCTTAGTAGTATCTCCACCATGGCATAGGTAAACTGATAAACCAGCACCATTGAGGTTCGATCCATTCCTGTATTGAAGGGGGGGGGGGGGGCTTTCCTTATTGCTGCATGGAATCATCAGATGCTTTTCTCTGAATGAAAATAACCTATTAATGTAATGGAAATATGTGTGGGAGGAGAGCTCCCGTTATATTACCACATGGGAGGATCTGATGCTGGCCTCTAGTTTCTGGATTGAAATAGGAAGCCTATTAATGTAATGTTGTGGAAATGTGTGTTACGGTCCCCTTTTCTGCACATTCGGCAGCATGTTTTTCTCAGTGGCCGTCTCATTAAATCACTTATTGCCTCTAGCAAATTCTGGAATGAATTTTCCAGCAGCAAGGGCAGTGATGTTACTAAATATGAATATTATTGTTGAAGGATCAGCCTGGATCGGTCACTGGAGACAGAGTGAGTCACTTGGCTGTTACACTTGCAGCACTAGTATGTGGGCTGTGACTTTGTTTATTGGAATATTGAAGTGTGTGTTGGTGGAGAGGGTGACACCTTTGCTCTACAGCCTGCAGAAGAGAGACATTTGCCTGCACCAGACTCTACTCGGAGACACTGTCACATCCTGTGTGGGAGGGAGGAGTCTGTCACCACCTGTAAGTAATTATCACGCACTACATCATTGCTCCCCTTGTCATCATTAATAAGGGGTAGAACGGGCTGTTCCATTAAAAGCACAGTACAGGGGGTGGAGTTCCTTCTTGGTCTTTGGTCTGAGCTTGCAAATTATTTGAATACAAGCTAACTAATGTGCACATTTGTTTGATCCAAGACATGAGTTCAAAACGAATTGTAAACCCACATAATCTGTCTAACAATACCCTTACCCTCTAAACCATATTCATTTATACATAATTGTGCAATGTTAATTTATATTTGCTGTAAAGGGGTTCTATGGAGTCATCCAATAAACAAAAACAGACACTTACCTGGGGCTTCTATCAGTCCTCTGTAGCAGTTATGTCCTCCTCCGATCACTCTTTCCCCGCCCGCTGGCACCAGGCAATTATTCGTCTAACAAGACGAATAATGCACGCTCCCGCACGCGTCTCCGGGAGCTTACTGCACAGGCGCAGTATGAGGTTTTCTTGTACTGCGCCTACTCAGTAAGCTCCCGAAGACGGGAGCGCGCGTGACAGACGTAATTAGACTGGGACCGGCGGCGGGGAACGAGTGATCGGAGGAGGACAGCGCGGGACATGACAGCTACGAAGGGCTGATAGAAGCCCCCAGGTAAGTGTCTGTTTTTGTTTATTGGATAACTCCACAGAACCCCTTTAATTAACTAACAGTTGTTCGGCTAAAAAAAAAAAAAAAAATTCAGCATTTTAGACTTTTTTTTTCAAATTCACTAAGATTTTTACACATGCGGTAAATAGTTTGATAATTTACCAAAAAAAACATGGCTTCAATTCATTAAGACCTGTTCAGTAATAAGTCGAAGTCTAATCAACCATGGAGTTAAAATTATGTTAGAAAATAAATAAATAACCAGCTGTGGAGTAGGTCTCTGCTACGGTGATGTTGTGCTTATTCTTTCCAATTGCAAGTTGCTGCTTCTGATAGTTGCATGTACTGTTTTATTTATCAAGGCAGTTGCACACAAAAAGCAGCACTCTAAATCCAATTGGTGGTGTAGTTTTTGATCCATAATACTGTAAAAAGTCAACATTTCAGTGACAGTGAACTGAAGCAACTGAAAACATGAGTCTTATCATATAATCTAATGAATCAGAGCTTCCTACACCTTTAACTTTTCACCCTGTGAAAGGCTCACTCAACAATAGTGCTAGGCTATTATTACAGTAATCAGCAAATGCATGCAGGGCATTCAATAAGGGAGGACTTTTTATTGTTACACTATGTATGGTTTTATGATATTTACCTGATGTATCATTTAGGATTTGAAATACATTGAAATTCTAGTAATAGTTTTGAGTTTTTTGGTGTGAGAACTGTAGGCACAGATAAGTACCGGTGAAAGGCGAAATATTAGAATATCGTGCAAAAGTCCATTTATTTCAATAATTCAGCTTGAAGTAGACTCATTACATGCAAAGCGAGATATTTGAAGCCTTTATTTGCTATCATTTTGATAATTATGGCTTACAGCTTATGAGAACCCCAAAATCTCACACCATTAGAATATTGTGAAAAGGTCGATGTCCTAAGTCCAAAGTGTCAGACTCTAATCAGCTAATTAATCCAAAACACCTGCAAAGGGTTCCTATTTCATATATTAGTTGCACCATTTAACCACTTGCCGACCGCACACTCATACCGTGCGGCGGCAAAGTGGTAGCTGGAGGACCAGCGACGCAGATCTGCGTCGCCAGGTGCCTCCCTAATTAATCAGGAAAGGCCGCTCGCGCGAGTGGCCGTTTCCGGTTAGATCACAGAGCAGGTCTCCGTGAATAGCCTGCGAGCCGCTGATCGCGGCTCGCAGACTAAATGTAAACGCAGGAGACGTTTGTCTCCTTTGTTTACATTGTACGGCGCTGGGTAAAGGCTGGGTCATCAAGTGGTTAAGTTGAGTTACTGAAATAAATGGCCTTTTGCATGATATTCTCGTTTTTGTGAGTTTCACCTGTGTGTGAGTCTTATCATTGCCTTGATAAAAGATTTCTCGTGGCTCCAAGAAATTGGCATCACCGATTGGAGTGCTGGCTTTTATGTACTATTGCTGTTTGGATTGTCTAATCTAGCTGAGCACCCGCCTGATCCCTACAATAGGTATGTGCAATTGAACTGTAAAGGTCAGTGTACTATAGAAGTCCTAAAGGCAATAACTTCCTGCTGTGATCCAAGTAATCTGCAAAGGTCAGGCGGAAGCTGAGGCGCTGTCCTATCCAAACCAATATTGATGTTTTCTAAACCTCTATACCTAGATGATGCCCTCCTCTCCCCTAACCAGTGCTTACATTACTTTGTAGTTGCACAAATACATGACTGGCTGCAAATTAAAGTGCAATTCTGCTGAAAATGATTGCTGAGTTTAGGGTGGAGTAGTATCCAGTCAATGCTGCTCAGGATCCTTATGGACACATCACTCTCGGCAATATCAACACATTTGAAAGCCAAACTGCTTTTTTCTTAGTACTTCTTATGTCTCTGTATTCAGTCTGACAGAGCCATGCCAGGAGTGAGGGGTAGATCTTGTATAGGCAGGGTTAATAAAAGCGCACACTCCATCAGTGGTCCAAAGCTGTAAATGGAGTTTAGTGAAATAACCAGCTGATACTTTTTTTATCAGTGTTAGTGCTCAAACTTAGGTTTCTCTGCTGGTTTTATGTAAGAATGTGTGTGTAATGTTGCACCAGATTTTATTACTCTATAGCCGTGATGGCTAACCTTGGTACTCATGCCTCCCCGAGTTATGCTTAGAGCTGTCAGAGTATTGCAATGCCTCATGGGACTTGTAGTTCCACCACAGCTGGAGTGCCAAGGTTAGCCATCACTGCTCTATAGAAACAAGACTGCTGCTTGGGCCTGTTTTACAAATGGGTTGCCTAACATTCACCACTGGAAATTACTTTCTATTCATGAAGCACTTTACCATCAATAAATTTAGTTCCAAATGCTCCGTCCACTCCCCTTTCTCTCATCATCTTAAATGGTGATCTCTTAATAAAGCCATCCTGGGGCATTAAAAACATGAATTTGGTTTATGTACCGTACATTGCAAATTATTGCACATTTCACATAACATGCATTAAAACAAGCCTGAACTTGGCTTTAATTACATTTCTGGTGGTAAATGTTACTAACATTAAGAGATTCAACTTAAAAACCTATACAGGTCACCAACACATGCTGCACTGCAGCCAAGTCCAAAGAGATAGCACTCATTTGCAGAATGGTAACCGCACTCTGGTGCCTAGAAAAATGTGTTCCGCTGTATGGGAACGCAGTGACCCTCGAGTCACAGTACACATGCATGATGCATTAAAGAGGGACTTTAACCCAGAACGTCATCCCATGAGAATCTTCACCTTTTCTCAAATAGATCATCGGGGGTCTGAAATTGTGGTGAAACCCCTCCCACAGTGTGATGTCATGACCTTGGTCCTGACAGCTTGCTATCTATGAACCTTGTTGCATTGTGGGAAATTACAGTCTTTTCCAACTGCCAAGCAAGCAGTATCTCCCTCTGTGCATAGAACTCTCAGTAACAACCATTCCGCACAGATCACCTGGCAGAACTAAAAATGTCACCAGCAATGATACATTTCAGAATGTAAATCAGGGAGAGGAACGATTTTACAATGGGCAAACACTGGCAATCTATAAATGAATATTGTAAGAAAAAAAAAAATAAGCAATGTTGTTCATTGTTTTTTTTCACTACAGTTTCTCTTTAAATATTGTCCATTGTGGTCCATTCTCTCCTGCAGAAAAACATACCACAGTTAATATAAATGTGTGACCTACTGGAATTGTGATCATTGTTGGAACAAATTACTTTTGCCCTGAACAAATTAGATGCCTTAAACAAATAAAGTCTGGTGTAAAATCTGTGGAGGATTTATAAACTGAGTTTAAAAAAAAAATGCACCCAAATGTTAGTTTCACACTGGGGCGTTGCATTATAACGTACTTATTATGCAACCAAAAACATAACTTCCAGTGGCATGCGATGTAAGGCAGGCAGAGAAGCATCTGACCAGAGTACACCTTCACTGACAAATGTCAACTGCGATTGTATCACAACAATCTCACAATAGCCTTGCACCCCTTGTGGTATAGCCTTTATGAAATGTCAGGGTGCTCAGACTCCAGGGCAGGACAAATAATCAAAAGAACATTTGTCGGCAGTCCCATTATTAAGATATGAGTTCTTTTATTTTCCAAAGTCTTGCAGCTTGGTTCAGTGAAAGAACTTGGGCTCGATTCACTAAAGCGTGATAACACAGTTATCATGTGTTAAAGCTTTTCACGCGCAAACCATTGTGATAATTTTTATCGCACGTATGGCGGTGCGCTTCACGCGATACGTATGCTTTTCACATGATAAAAGCATGGTCGGGCGTGCGTGCGGCATGGAACTCGGTGGTACACTACAACATTTTATTGAGTAATCAAAACTGCAGATTGTGCTGTATGTAGAACATTGGAATGCAGCTTGAAGCACACCAAAGCACCACCAGCTTTTAAAGGCAAAAAACAGCTGATAAATGTTAAGGAGCAATCATTACTATAAACACATGCATCATTGCATTTAGCGCAAAGTTCTACGATGATCGCGCGAAAAGTTTTTATCACTTATTTCCTTTGCGCGCGAAGTCATTAGTTATCGCGTGCAAACCTTTATGCGCCTGAAATTGCGTGCAAAAGCTCTTATGACAGCCGTGATAAGCGTTATCACGCTTTAGTGAATCAAGCCCCTTGTATCTTAATGATGGGGCTGCCAACCAATATTATTTTAAACTCAGTATACTTTGCCTTTTTAAAATAGAAAGTATTGTATAGTGAGCAACTGTGGTTTCCCATGATGCATCACTCCTGAGTATGCAAATCATCTCTTTATGCCCCTGAAGCCAGGCTCACATCCAGAGCCGCTGGTGTATAGCAAGCCAAACACGCAGACAGCCTATAAAATGTATAGGCAATAGGATTGATATACACCAGTGGTTCTAGATGCGGGCCTGGCTTAAGGGGGTATAAAGAGATGATTTGCATATTCAGGAGTGATGCATCATGGGAAACCACAGTTGCTCACTGCAAATACCTTTAGTTTTAACCACTTAAGGACCACGGGCTTAAACCCCCTTAGTGACCAAGCCATTTTTAACTAATTAGGCCATTGCAGCTTTAAGGCCTCACTGCCGGGTCGCACAACTCAGCACACAAGTGATCCTCCCCCCCCCCCCTTTTCTGCCCACCAACAGAGATTTCTGTTGGTGGGATGGGATTGCTCCCAGGATGTTTATTATTATTATTTTTTTTTACAAAAAATGTTGTTCTTAATATTTTCTGGCCACCCCAACCCCCCTCCCCCCCGCACATCAGCGCGATTGGCTGTCATAGGCTTCAACCTACCTGATCGCCGCTGGGAGACCGATGACAGAGCTGAGCTCCGTCATTCAAGCAGAAATGCGCAATCTTCTGCAAAACCCTGCCCCAGGACTTGACGCCAATTGGCATTAGGCGGTCCTGGGGCTGCCGCCGCAATCTGGGTATTCCGCCATCAACACAATGATCATAAGATAACCAGCAGAGGATCTAGGAAGGCTTATAGTAAGTGAACAGTCATACAGTGGGTATATTAAGCAGATTGTCATCCTCTTTTCCCCTGAATGATTGTACAGTTTAGAATAGCCTGTTCTCTCTCTTTGTCAAGTGGCATGTCTTGCAGGTACAGACGGGTATACAGGGTACAGCATGACGTCTGCTCCAGGGAGATCTGCGAAGGAACTGCCAGAGCCAGGCCAAGTGAGTAGAACGAAATAATAAGCTCATCAGCACCAGCTACAACTTGCTTCAGAAGAGACATGGTACCTGGTAGTATTCATTCATGCTAACAAAACAGCTGTTTATACACAACACACACTAAAACCCAAACTTAAAGCACAACAAAATGTCTTCCCAAGGCACTACAGCTTGCTTCCTTTCCTTTGCAGATTTAGCTGAAGGGTAGGTGTATCATGTGAGACCATGTGACTCCTAAGGTAGGATGAACAGTAAAGGCAAGACTATATTTTGCAGCTTTACAGCAAACAAACCGTCGCTTAGCTCTTCCCCAGACTTACAGTTCTCCACCTCTCAGGCATACACTGTGATTCTCTCTCCAGCACATTGAGACAGCAAGGGAGAGGATGGAGATGCTGCTTCAGATTAAACCCCGTTCCTGACATAGTTATTTGGGTTGAGAAATGACATACGTCTATCGAGTTCAACCAGAAAACAAAGTACAACACCAGCCTGCTCCCTCATATATCCCTGTTGATCCAGAGAAAGGCGTAAAAACCCTTATAAGGTATGGTCCAATTATTCCTTCCCGACTCCAGATGACAGACAAGCAGAAGTTAAACTCTCACTTAATAACCCCTTTCTCCCCGGCACCCTGAGTAACCTCTCTCCCCCCATCAACTCCCAGTACTATCAGTAAGCCTTGCTCCATCCACTCCAAGGGTCTTGCCCATCCACTCTCCAGCACCCTCAGAAAACCCCCTCTCCCCCACATCCACCCCTCAGCATTTTCAATAAACCCTCTCTCTCCATCCATCCCCAGCACCTTCAGTAAGCCCCCCTATCTCCAGCTACCACCCCCCCCCCCCCCACACACACACACACACACTCCTTCAATAACCCCTCTCTCACACCATCCACAGTAACTCCTTTCTCCCACAGCATCTCAGCAGTTGGTCATTTTCTCTGCTCTTCAATGTCTCCCCAGCCCCTTCTCTGCATCCCCTCCAGACTCTCTATATGCCTGTCTCTTGAGAAACCTAAGGCTGGCCCTGGTCAGATGTCCATTGTAATCTATGGCCAATTTAGGAGGCAGACAATTATTTGTATGTGGATATTGGCATGTGGGTGGACACAGTAGTGCCCAGAGAAAACCCACACAGACACAGGGAGAACATACAAACTCTGAGAAGATAGTTTTATATGGGGAGTAGCTATGTTAGTACAGTCTGCTGTAACTGCAGCTTACAGGAAGTGAGAATTCAAGATCTCACTAAACAGGAAGCCATCAAAGTCCAGGGGTCTTGCATCTGTATGGATAGCTGTACACTGAAGAAAAGCACAGCTATAATACAGATGTTTAAATAAAAAAAATGCTGTGTCAATATTTATAATTCACATAAAAAAAAATGTGCAGTCAAAATCTAACAACTACAGTTTTGAATATAGTTGGAGTTTTGAAATGCTGTATTTTTCTAAGAATCAGTATGGCTGGATAAAAAAACTAGAAAAATCAGAAACTTACATCACAGACCCATGGTTCTTGTGTCCTATGTCACATGATCTGCGGCAACTTTTCACTGCGTCTGTTACAGCGGACCTGAACTCAGAACTTCCCCTCTACTCTAAAAGATAAGCAACAGCATACTAATCTTTAAAGAAAAACAGTGTGCAGTGTGTCTACTTCCTGCTTTCATGGAAGAAAATGTATTGTTAAAATCCTGTATTTACTAGTGTTGGGCGAACACCTAGATGTTCGGGTTCGCGAACGTTCGCCGAACATCGCCGCGATGTTCGGGTGTTCGACCCGAACTCCGAACATAATGGAAGTCAATGGGGACCCAAACTTTCGTGCTTTGTAAAGCTTCCTTACATGCTACATACCCCAAATTTGCAGGGTATGTGCACCTTGGGAGTGGGTACAAGAGGGAAATTTTTTTTAGCAAAAAGAGCTTATAGTTTTTGAGAAAATCGATTTTAAAATTTCAAAGGGAAAACTGTCTATTAAATGCGGGAAATGTCTGTTTTCTTTGCACAGGTAACATGCTTTTTGTCGGCATGCAGTCATAAATGTAATACATATAAGAGGTTCCAGGAAAAGGGACCGGTAACGCTAACCCAGCAGCAGCACATGTGATGGAACAGGAGGAGGGTGGCGCAGGAGGAGAAGGCCACGCTTTGAGACACAACAACCCAGGCCTTGCATGAGGACAAGAAGCGTGCGGATAGCAATTTGCATTTTGTCGCCATGCAGTCATAAATGTAATACAGATGAGAGGTTCAATAAACAGGGACCGGAAACGCTAACCCATCACAGATGTTCATTGTTCATGTTACTTGGTTGGGGTCCGGGAGTGTTGCGTAGTCCTTGACCATCTTCTCCAGGCGATCGGTGTTGGAGGTGGATCTGCACGCTTGCTGTTCTGTGTGCTGCTGCATGGGTGTCAGAAAATTTTCCCACTCCAAGGACACTGCCGATACCATTCCCTTTTGGGCACTAGCTGCGGCTTGTGTTGTTTGCTGCCCTCCTGGTCGTCCTGGGTTTGCGGAAGTCAGTCTGTCGGCGTACAACTGGCTAGAGGAGGGGGAGGATGTCAATCTCCTCTCTAAAGTCTCCACAAGGGCCTGCTGGTATTCTTCCATTTTGACCTGTCTGACTCTTTCTTCAAGCAGTTTTGGAACATTGTGTTTGTACCGTGGATCCAGAAGGGTATAAACCCAGTAATTGGTGTTGTCCAGAATGCGCACAATGCGTGGGTCGCGTTCAATGCAGTCCTAGGCCGAAGAGGTCATAGCCTAGGGTCACAAAAACCTGTTTATTTGGGCAATTTCAATGGTAGTGATGTTGACGTACATAAATCTCAGCCATGGCCGTTAGCAACGTCTGAATTTCACGAAATGTCTCATGCAGGTAGAAGACATATTGTTAGACTTGGATTCCAAAGATGGGGTCCCTACATCTCTGCAAACCAGAGTTACAGGGGTCCAAAATTGGTAAAATCCCCCATAGGCTTTCATTGCCTCCCTATTTCACTTTCCAAAATCTCACATCTTTTCAAAGGGCAATTGCTCAGCAGTGGCAAATTTCCTAGCATTGTAGGGACCCTTAGGGGGAACATGACTGGTGAGTTTCGGGCCCCTAGGCCGAAGAAGTCATAGCCTAGGGTCACAAAAACCTGTTTATTTGGGCTATTTCAATGGTAGTGATGCTGACGTACATAAATCTCAGCCATGGCCGTTAGCAACGTCTGAATCTCACGAAATGTCTCTTGCAGGTAGAAGACATATTGTTAGACTTGGATTCCAAAGATGGGGTCTCTACATCTCTGCAAACCAGAGTTACAGGGGTGCAAAATTGGTAAAATCCCCCTCCTCTAGCCAGTTGTACGCCGACAGACTGACTTCCGCAAACCCAGGACAACCAGGAGGGCAGCAAACAACACAAGCCGCAGCTAGTGCCCAAAAGGGAATGCAGTGTTCTCCCCAGAATTTTTTTCCAGCCGGGTGGCATGAAATAGTATCCGGGTGGCATGAAAAAGTAGCCGGGTGGGGCGAGTTGAAAATGCAGGGCAACTGTGCTTACAGCATAGGAGGATGTGAGGAGGTGAGCCGATGACAGCCGGGTGGTCACCAAATCTAGCCGGGTGGAGCACCCGGCTAAAAGAGCCTGGGGAGAACACTGGGAATGGTATCGGCAGTGTCCTTGGAGTGGGAAAATTTTCTGACACCCATGCAGCAGCACACAGAACAGCAAGCGTGCAGATCCACCTCCAACACCGATCGCCTGGAAAAGATGGTCAAGGACTACATGTCAGATGGCATAGCTGTGTTGAACAATCCATCTGCACCCTTCAACTATTGGGTATCGAAGCTAGACACCTGGCACAAACTGGAAATGTACGCAATAGAGGTGCTGGCTTGCCCGGCAGCCAGCGTTATGTCGGAACGCTGTTTCAGTGCTGCCGGAGGCATCGTCACAGATCGGCGTATCCGCCTCTCCACAGAAAATGCAGACCATCTGACTCAAATTAAAATGAATCAATCCTGGATTGGAAACGACTACGCAACACTCCCGGACCCCAACCAAGTAACATGAACAATGAACATGTGCTGGGTTAGCGTTTCCGGTCCCCGTTTATTGAACCTCTCATCTGTATTACATTTATGACTGCATGGCGACAAAATGCAAATTGCTATCCGCACGCTTCTTGTCCTCATGCAAGGCCTGGGTTGTTGTGTCTCAAAGCGTGGCCTTCTCCTCCTGCGCCACCCTCCTCCTGTTCCATCACGTGTGCTGCTGCTGGGTTAGCGTTACCGGTCCCTTTTCCTGAAACCTCTTATATGTATTACATTTATGACTGCATGCCGACAAAAAGCATGTTACCTGTGCAAAGAAAACAGACATTTCCCGCATTTAAAAGACAGTTTTCCCTTTGAAATTTTAAAATCGATTTTCTCAAAAACTATAAGCTCTTTTTGCTAAATTTTTTTCCTCTTGTACCCACTCCCAATGTGCACATACCCTGTAAATTTGGGGTATGTAGCATGTAAGGAGGCTTTACAAAGCACGAAAGTTCGGGTCCCCATTGACTTCCATTATGTTCGGAGTTCGGCTCGAACACCCGAACATCGCGGCCATGTTCGGCCCGAACCCGAACATCTAGATGTTCGCCCAACACTACACGTGACCCGTTCGGCCAATCACAGCGCTAGCCGAACGTTCGGGTAACGTTCGGCCATGCGCTCTTAGTTCGGCCATATTGCCGAACAGTTTGGCCGAACACCATCAGGTGTTCGGCCGACGTCGAAACATCACCCGAACAGGGTGATGTTCTGCAGAACCCGAACAGTGGCGAACACTGTTCGCCCAACACTAGTATTTACCAATGAGCTGCTCTGCTGAGGCAGCCAGCTGACACAGCTGAGTGATCAAATTACAACTTGTGATTAGTTAAAGATGAGGAGAATTAGAGAGGGTACACTCTCTAAATACAAACAGGGTGCATTTCTCTATGCTTCTAATCTGTGCAAGAGTTCAGGTCCACTTTAATTGGAGTTACTTTGAAGAAAGTCATTGATGACCTTAACCAGGTTTGTCAGCTATCTACAAATCAGTGGACAGTCTAAAAAAAAGCCTACCTGCTCCCCTGTCCACAAAATCTGTTAAGGACCTGGGGGATTCTACTGTATGAAAAAGGCTTCTGCCATTTACACTGCATACATTGCATGCACTGTGATCTTTTCTCACACACTCCTACTTCATTCCTGGCACCAAGGAGAAAGGAAGGATTTGCCTGCACCAAGGCTTCCGCCAGTCAGCAGAGTTGGTGAGCTGGCCGCCATTTTCCTGTTAGTTGTAGTAGTATAACCATGCTTCTCTCAGAGGCTCTCTCACACCTCTCCTAACTGTATATCTCCGCATTGGCTCAAACACCTTCCTATGTTTCAGTCTCTCTACACCTTCTGTAGACTCAGTCTTCGGTTGATGGTCTTCCGCTTGGCTGTCTTTATCTTTCATTCCTTTTGCTTCCATCTGCTTTCCTTTGGTCTGTCTCTAACTTTGCTCTGACATGATTTCATATATCTTTCATGTTCATCTTCTTTATCTTTTCTCTGGATTTCTCTATTTGCTGTCTTCTCACATATCCCCATCTCTTTCCCTCTTTTGCTCCACTTGGAGGTCTGTCTCCCTCATACTTCGATTTCATGTAGTGGGCTGCAGTTTTATATGGGACGAGGAATGTACAATAATGAGGCCACACTCACACATGGTCATTTACACACATGTATACAGTCATTCACCAATATTCCCATTTCTCAACAGGGATAAGAGTCCCAAGTAAGCCTTGAAGATCAGGAGCAGTAAGTAGCTTGAGCATTGTGTATTCATTCATTTCATTTCCTGCCATTGATGAATGGACAGGTTCTGCCCAGAAGGGACCTCACTGTATGCTTTATATAAGATCCTATTTTATTGTCAGTTAGGTAAGAATGTTTTTCTTGGAAAGAAATCATCATCCTACATAACCTATATCCAGCCGTTTACCTAGGCATTATGCATTCTGACTCAATGATGCCATCGTTATTACGTTTACGTGGTTAAAAATGTACGGTATTTATATAAAAGGAACTAGTTTTTCCTTGTATGAAGAGTCAGCTGTAGAGCTGGCACACCATCAGTGAGTTATGTAGGATGCATGACAAGTAATTAGGCAAATCACCGTGCTTACAATAAGTCCAAGTATTGTCAGCACACCAACGTTCAGAAAAGTGTACCTTTATTGGTAGGTGTGCTTTATCAAAGTTAGCGTGACAATACTTGGACATAGTTTTTCCTTCTGTTTCAGTACATTAGTTTTTCCTTCTGTTTCAGTACTAGAGGTACACAAAAACCGGTTAGAGCTGGATGTAGTATATGCTGATAGAAATCTGCCAGAACCTATCTTGGTAGACATTTTTGTTGGTATAATCACTGGACCAGCCAGAAGATTTAAGCTTCATTCATACTGAAAGATAAGTAAAATAAAAATTGGGTAATGCCCTTCCACCACCCATCAGACTTGCTCACTCTTTCAACACATTCAAGCAAGCCCTCAAAACCCACCTCTTTATGATGGCCTACCCACCTTGTACCACACAGTAACTCTCTAAGGAATATTTAACAGCCCCCACTAGTGTTTCCACCCCTCCCTTTAGATTGTAAGCCTCTGGCAGGGTCCTCTACTCCCTAGTGTAATCTACAGGATCATGTGCTCCTGTCCTATGACAGCCTGTACTTGTATTACTGGGCCTACCTAACCAGCCCATATTGCATGATCATGTATTTTGTACAATTTGTATGTATAACTTTGTTCTATGTGTATAACCCTATGTATGTCATCCTTGTATCATTGTATATATTTATTGTCCAGCGCTGCGTAATATGTTGGCGCTTTATAAATACAATAAATAATAATAACATATATATTGTTGTACACTAGTTACACATGCAAATTTCAATTCCAACCAAGTAGGGATGGTCAATGAGATGAAAATTGTTACAAGATCATACAGATTTATTTTTTTTTACGCAAATGTATGCAGTTTGAAAACCAATCAACCAAATACTACCTTGCTGTGATTAGAGTGGTCCATTTTCAAGCTGCATATACTGTATTTGCATACAAAATTTGCATAATCCTGTATTAAGTCTGAACAATTTCTCACGGACCATCCCTAATGCTGAGAGGCCAACTGACAATGAAGCAAAACATAATTCCCTTTGCACTGTGAAAATCTTCTCATTTCATTTCTGTATTTTGTAAAATGTTAATAAAAATTTTGAAATACAAAGCAAACCTTTAAAGTCGCATTGCACTGATTTTTGAAAAATACACAATAGCTTCCCCAACCCAGATGTAAACTAGTGGCTGGTAAAATAGAAGATTGTAAATAGCCTTTTTAGAATTCTAAAATTTTAGTTGGGAAATCTACAGAGCTGCTCCTGAATTCCAAACCAGTAGACAAGGTCCCAACTATATAACCGTCTAGGACATACCCCCAACCATTGAGCACTGCATAGCTAACCTGAACCATGGACTCCTCCCACCGCACCAGAAGCATACCAGTGCAGTAAGCTTCCTCACGGTTACGCCAAAATTCTTCACTTTAGTGTACAGAACAGCTCCAAATGTTCATTTTTACATCCCAATTTCATTCTGCAGTATTTCATTAATGTAGACTGGACAGTTCACAGCTAGAAGCATGTTTACAGCCCTAACACAACCAGAGTTGCGGTCAGTCAACTGAATATAGACAAAGGAAAGGGTAAGCTTTGCTAGGAATGTTTGCCAAAAACTTAGCGGTAAATATAGATGTCCCTGAGGGATAGACTTTAAATTTTACTGCAAAAAGAAAGTGGAGATCCTCTTTGATATGTTATTTTATTAAACTTGTCTGCAAATGTTCATTTGGCCAAGGCAGTTTGTATTTTATGCTAATTGATTCTTAAGGCTTATGTTAGATTTTATATATCAACTTGTTGGTCTTCCTTAATAGTCTTGTATTGTTTTACAGACAACAAAGCATTTGCCACCACTTGGGGAATGATTTAAGTGTGACACCCACACAAGATACTGCTGAGCTGGTCTCTTCCCCTTTCTCAACTTCACAGGACCAGGCCACCTCTGTAAATGTGCAAAAGGCACAGCTAGCACTGGCCCCGTGACCTGGAGAGATATCTTCTGGGTGGGAATCCTTTCTCTCTTCAGCCAAAGATCTGACCGCCACTCCTGACTAAAGACCTGGAGACAACTGTTCTATCTCATCTGTCAGACAGACAGAGTGCAGGATTGCTGACTCTGCTACCCATCTGGAAGGAATCATTCAGAGCATTCACAGTTCACCATCAGGAGCTCATCACACAATCAGCAGAAAATGTCTCCCAAGAGGCCGGCCCAGAGCTGGCACTGCATCCCGTAGCACGAGGTTCCCTCTAGCCCTGGCTGTACAGAGACCAGCAATCCAATGCTATTTATCTGAACTGGAAATCTAGAGAGGCCAGCCTCTCTACACCGATGACCAGAGGACCGCGTTTCTGCTGCTCGAGTTGTCTTCACATCTCTATGTAGAGCTAGAAACTGCTCATTTGTTTTATAGCTTAGGGACTGATAGGAAACATGAAGAAAAGACTGACAACTCATAACAAGAAGCTCATCCTTGCAACTCTTTCAAACCATAATAGTTTTTATAGACTCAAAAACCTTTTTTTTGTGTGGGATTATACCATATAAGTATGGAACGTAAGCGTTGTTCTTGGTGTCTGGCTCAATGTTAGGAAAGCCATCCCACATGCAAAGTAGCAGCAGCAGCAAGTTATTAATGTGGTGCAGACAATGTTTTATCTCTCAGCAGCGAGTGAGGAGCAGCCTCCAGGTGAGGTAACGACTATATCCGAAGCTACGCCGAAGAGGATTGGGCTTTAACAGTGTGTTAGGTTTCACCTTCAGATCAGGCACTTTGGGTTTTGTAATAAAACACTTTATAAAAAAAAACAGCTTTACTTCATGATTGTCAACACAAACCAAAATAGAGCTATAAATCTATGCATACTGAATGCATAGAGCATGTAAGCAATTGCGTCTCCAATGGGCTATAAAAACCACTATTGAATATGAGAAAAGAAGCCCAGTATGAAGACCATAATAATATAGGATCATGACTCATATCTCAAAACAATGAAAAACTTTATTGGGGGACTTATCCAAATGACACAACAAATAATTAAAACATGTTAAAACCTCAGTCCTAATCCTAAGATAATAGGAAATCTTTATAGCAGCATAAAGTGACACAGTGTCTAATATAAACAATAAATATTGCGCCCAAATTAATATGTGCACTCATACATCATGAATGGCTACCACATGCATCCATGTATATCAATACATGTGAATACAAAAATCTATATAACAATAACAACACTCAAAATACAAAATGTTATAAATATTGAGGGGTGGATAACATACACCAGTAAAATTGAATCTAGTGTGCAAAAAAAGGTGCTATAAAGTGCAACAGCTGCTAGTGATAACACATATGGAGATCGTGCAAAGATTGGTACAAAAAGGTTTAACAGCGCATACAAACAAGGCCTCCATAGAAGCAGCCGCACGCTGCGAACGCGCAAGGCGCTCCCCCCCCCCCCCTTCCCCGGTCTCCCTACATGCAGCTTCTCACCACTATTGGTAAGCACTAGCACTTTTGTTTGTATGCGCTGTTAAACCTTTTTGTACCAATCTTTGCACGATCTCCATATGTGTTATCACTAGCAGCTGTTGCACTTTATAGCACCTTTTTTTGCACACTAGATTCAATTTTACTGGTGTATGTTATCCACCCCTCAATATTTATAACGTTTTGTATTTTGAGTGTTGTTATTGTTATATAGATTTTTGTATTCACATGTATTGATATACATGGATGCATGTGGTAGCCATTCATGATGTATGAGTGCACATATTAATTTGGGCGCAATATTTATTGTTTATATTAGACACTGTGTCACTTTATGCTGCTATAGAGATTTCCTATTATCTTAGGATTATTACTTCATGATTGTGTCAAGGAATGCATATAGTTGGCTACAAGTGTATTAAATGTTTTACAAATTTACTGAAGATGCATTCTACACATCAAATACATATACCGTTTATTGTACTGTAAATAAGGGCTTCCCCACTCTGTCCTCAAGTACCACCAACCGAACTTGCAGAAAACCACAACCATTCACATGCGAGGTACCAAATTGATCCAGTTCTGTAGAATGCCTGAAGAAAAAAACATTTTGAAAGCTTGCAATAAACAATGCACAGTCATTAACCCTTTCGGGACCGGCTGCCTAACCCCCCTTAACCACGTAAGGACCGCAGTATTAAACCCCCTAAAGACCTAAAGACCAGGCCTTTTTATTGTTAATTGGCCACTGCAGTTTTAAGGCCAAGCTGCAGGGCCGCACAACACAGCACAAAAGTGATTCCCCCCCCCCTTTTCTCCCCACCAACAGATCTCTCTGTAGCGCTGTACTAACTGTAAAGCCTGGCAATCGCCCCCCCCCCCCCCGAGCAGGACATACGCACGCAGCCTGCGCGCAGTCTCCTGCAAAATGCAGCCCCAGGTCTTGATGCCAATTGGCGTTGGGTGGTCCTGAGGCACTTTTGCATGGGAGGGGCACGCGTTTGGGGGGGGTCAGGCAGCCGGATCCCGTGTGTGGTTTGCTGGGCCAGATGTCCCCCCTTTTGCCAGCAGCCTTCACTTACGTCCCAGGCTCCAGCGATGAGCCGCAGTGGACACCTCCGCTCTCGCCGACATCCCCGCTCGTACTGCCGCTAAGTCCTCCCTCCCCCCGCCAGCCAATCCCTGTGATCAGCTGTCATAGGCAGCCGATCACCTCTGTGGCTCAGGAGAGGACAGCCGTGCTAGATCGCAGCGCTGTACCAGTAATTAGACGGCGATTACGCCATCTAACAGTCTCCCGAGTGGTAATCGCCGCTTGGAGACGGAAGCTCTGCTCCGCCCACCAAGCAGAAGATGCACGCACACCCTGTGCGTGATCTCCTGCAAAACAGAGCCCCAGGACTTAGGCGGTCCTGGGGCTGCCGCTGCGGCCACGTTTATCGGCGTGACGCGGTCAGCTAGAAGTTAAAATGTGTTTAGAATAAAATTCTTAGCATAATGTACCTCCCAAAGAACGAGCCGGCGCCACCATAGACAGCGCACTGTGAGTAACTTCAGCGCCGTCAGAAAACGGAACTAAAGTTGCTCTTAAAACACTATAATTTGGCTTCCAGCAATAGCTGGAAGCCGAATTATATCATTCCCCACTATCGACGTGGAGGGGGAATAGTATTTATGCCGCCAGGAACTTGTGCAGCAGCAGGATAAGCCATATACCGGCTATGTCCTGCGCCATAGTCTCCCGGTGCCCAATTCATATGTACGCAAGGTACCTCCCAAAGAAAGCCTAATTGGTGGCGGAAAAAACAAGATATAGATCATGTCGTTGTGATTAACCACCTTAGCGGTATGGACGAGCTCAGCTCGTCCATTACCGCCAGAGGGTGCCGCTCAGACCCTGCTGGGCCGATTTTGATAAAATAAAAAGCAGCACACGCAGCCGGCACTTTGCCAGCCGCGTGTGCTACCTGATCGCCGCCGCTCTGCGGCGATCCGCCGCGTGCAGCGGCGAAAGAGGGTCCCCCCAGCCGCCCGAGCCCTGCGCAGCTGGAACAAATAGTTCCGGCCAGCGCTAAGGGCTGGATCGGAGGCGGCTGACATCCATGACGTCACTCCGCTCGTCGCCATGGTGACGAGGAAAGCCAAACAAGGAAGGCTGCTCACTGCAGCCTTCCTTGTTACTTCTGATTGCCGGAGGCGATCAGAAGAACGCATTCGGAGCACCCTCTAGTGGGCTTTCATGCAGCCAACTTTCAGTTGGCTGCATGAAATAGTTTTTTTTTAATTAAAAAAAAACCCTCCCGCAGCCGCCCTGGCGATCTCAATAGAACGCCAGGGTGGTTAAGTTATTGGCGAAAGAATGAGAGGAGCGCTGACAGGTGAAAATTGCTCTGGTCCTAAAGGGTAAAATCCCCTCAGTGGTCAAGTGGCTAAATGGCGTTTTATGACAAGTTGTGAAAATATCACCTAGGAGAAAACTTAGGTGAAAAAGGGAATTGCATACGGGCCACAGGGGCCATATGCAATTCACTTTTTCTCCTAGGTGATATTTTTAACACCTTATCAATAAAATGCCTTTTCAGTTTTTGAGATCAACCAGTGTTTTCTGAAGCAATTTCAAGGAATGCGTTTTATGTCCCTGCAGTCTTTTGAATTACATTTCTCTGAAAATGATGCCAGAAGTGCAGCTGGGATTTCAGCAAATCGCAATTGCTTCTGTGGAATCACCGCCATAGGCTTGTATTGTAACATCGCTATTAGAATAACAGGCGATTCCTATGAAGAAACAGAAAGTGCTGGAAATGCTGCTGAACACTGGCAAGCGGATCACAAGCGCTGCTTTTGCAATTGTGAAACCTGCTTTTTCTACTCGCTGCCATTGCACTGTGAGCCGTCAAGAATAAAACCCGACTGTACCAAAAATCGTGCAGGCATACAATTGCATTTCTGTAATAAGAAAAAAAAATTGGGCAAAAACAAATTGCGCTGATGAAAATGGAGCATTGCAATTTACATTGCATTTAAGCAATTCTGAAAACCACTGCGCCTGCGTTGCCGTGTCCTCAATCCCGCTGATGTAACCAGGAGCGTACTGCGCAGACACAGACCATACTGGGCTTGTGCTATACACTCCTGGTGACATCAGCGGGATAGAGGACACGGCAACGCAGGCGCAGTGCTTTTCAGACTTTAAAGTCTGAAATTCCAGAAGTGAACCGGAGGCGGGGCCGGAGCATCGGTGAGTGGCTGCGTGGGCACAGGATGCCTGCGGGGGACCATTAGAAGCCCCGGGTAAGTTCAACTCATTTTCCCCCGACCCCCCTAAAGTATTCCTTTAAGTTGTCCTTTTAAAAACCGGTCAAGCTACGGCAAGTCTATCCTGATAGGTTTTCAGGAAATGCATCGATTCAAACAGAGATACTATTGATAGATAAAAAGAACAACAGTGACAAATGAAAAACAATCTATTTATTCTTATGCTTATGCGTTTGGTCATTTGGAATATTCTGCTCATCAATTTCATCATCAGAGTCATCCTCTCCCTCTGATTGTCCATCTTCCTCTTCAGTTGACTCATCCTGCTCATCTTCCGCATCTTCTGCATTCTCCTGCTCCTCACGCGCTAGAATCTTGCAAAAAACACTGAACTCTATTGGTGAGGAGTGTGCAATGTGTGACAAGAAGTCCCCTTCAGACAGCTGCATAACCTCCTTGAGCTTGGGGTTGGTGGGAGGACACAGACCTTTCTTGTTAGGTGGCTGGAATTTACCGAGACGTTCCAGGAACTCGTGCCGAACTCTAATCTCATGTAGTGGACTTTGGAAAATTCCAGAAGAAATCATGTCTACATGTTTTCCACCCATTCGAAAATATACATACTAGAAAATAAAGGAAAGTAACGTCAAAGTAAAATATATACATTTACATATTTACACGACCTAGGCCTCAGGTACCTGAAGGATTTATTGCAACTGTGTCACACCTCCACACAACCTCAGATCAAAAGGATCCAATAATTTGACCGCTCCCAGAGTCCAACTAAAATCCTTTGTAGCCAGAGATTTCTGTCATGTTGCCCCTACCCTTTGGAATGCCTTGCTAAACCTAACCAAGACAGCTCCAGCCCTGGACACGTTTAAATCAAAACTGAAAAAGCCACCCGTTTAGTGTTGCATTTATGATGAAATAAGTTTCTCCCCTGTACACATCACTAGTGTAGTGATCACTGTAGTGATCTGAGACAAGCCTATGCACTTTGGGTTCTCAGGGAGAAAAGTGCTTTACAAATGTTTCATTGTTGTGGTGTTTCACCAAAAATAAGAGAGGGTCTTATATTATTTTTTAGCTACAAAAGATGTGTTGGGGCTTATTTTTAGGGGATGGTTTATTTTTCCATGTACAACAACCTACATTTATTCTTGAACGCCCCAAAAATCAACATTTATTCAATCATAGTCATGCCCTCACATTCTGGATCATCATCATAACTCTCCCGATCCTGAATAATTCATGATCCATTTACAACCATCTATATTTACAGAGGGCGTGGCACTTGCCAAACTTTATCATTTTGGATCTGGTGAAGGGCCCATCTGTCCTGCTGCATTCAATTGGTTTTACCTTTCCTGGAAACTATGTACCGTATATACTCGCTTGCAAGCCGAATTTTTGACCCCCCAAAAGTGGGCCAAAAGTTGGGGGGTCGGCTTGCTTGCGAGACACGTTGGTCGCAGCCGCCGTGGAGCGAGGTGCTGTGATCTATTTACATGCCCGGGAGACGGAGAGGGGACTATTGGAAGCCGGCAGCCGCAGAGTAAGCTAATAGCAGCGGGGGGACGGGGGTTGCTTGAGGCGGGTGGCACTATACTAGCTATGGGGGGCACTATACTAGCTATACTGGGCACTATACTAGCTATGGGGGGCACTATACTAGCTATACTGGGCACTAAACTAGCTATGGGGGGCACTATACTAGCTATACTGGGGCACTATACTAGCTATACTGGGGCACTATACTGGCTATACTTGGGCACTATACTGGCTATACTGAGCACTATACTAGCTATACTGAGCACTATACTAGCTATACTGGGAAATATACTAGCTATACTGGGGCACTATACTAGCTATACTGGGCACTATATTAGCTATACTGGGCACTTCACTAGCTATACTGGGCACTACCTACCCATACTGAGCACTATACTAACTATACTGGGACACACTGGGGGGGGGGGAGGGGGATCACACGGCCAGCATTTCCTACCCCCGGCTTATATGAGGGTCAATCATTTTTTCTTGGTTTTTCAGGAAAAAGTTGGGGGGTCGGCTTATATGCGGGTCGGCTTGCTTGCGAGTATATACGGTAAATTGACTTTTCTATGAACTGTAACTAGGGCTTAGTTTTGAGTGGGGCTCATAGTTACATAGTTACATAGTTATTTTGGTTGAAAAAAGACATACGTCCATCGAGTTCAAACAGTATAAAGTACAACACCAGCCTGCTCCCTCACATATCCCTGTTGATCCAGAGGAAGGCGAAAAAACCCTTACAAGGCATGGTCCAATTAGCCCCTAAAGGGAAAAATTCCTTCCCGACTCCAGATGGCAATCAGATAAAATCCCTGGATCAACATCATTAGGCATTACCTAGTAATTGTAGCCATGGATGTCTTTCAACGCAAGGAAAGCATCTAAGCCCCCTTTAAATGCAGGTATAGAGTTTGCCATAACGACTTCCTGTGGCAATGCATTCCACATCTTAATCACTCTTACCGTAAAGAACCCTTTCCTAAATAAATGGTTAAAACGTTTTTCCTCCATGCGCAGATCATGTCCTCTAGTCCTTTGAGAAGGCCTAGGGACAAAAAGCTCATCCGCCAAGGTATTATATTGCCCTCTGATGTATTTATACATGTTAATTAGATCCCCTCTAAGGCGTCTTTTCTCTAGACTAAATAAACCCAGTTTATCTAACCTTTCTCGATAAGTGAGACCTTCCATCCCACGCATCAATTTTGTTGCTCGTCTCTGCACCTGCTCTAAAACTGCAATATCTTTTTTGTAATGTGGTGCCCAGAACTGAATTCCATATTCCAGATGTGGCCTTACTAGAGAGTTAAACAGGGGCAATATTATGCTAGCATCTCGAGTTTTTATTTCCCTTTTAATGCATCCCAAAATTTTGTTAGCTTTAGCTGCAGCTGCTTGGCATTGAGTACGATTATTTAACTTGTTGTCAATGAGTACTCCTAAGTCCTTCTCCAAGTTTGATGTCCCCAACTGTATCCCATTTATTTTGTATGGTGCTAGACCATTAGTACGTCCAAAATGCATGACCTTACATTTGTCAACATTGAATTTCATCTGCCATGTATGTGCCCATATAGCCATCCTATCCAGATCCTGTTGCAATATGACACTATCTTCCTGAGAGTTGATGATTCTGCACAATTTTGTATCATCTGCAAAAATAGCAACATTGCTCACTACTGCATCTACTAGGTCATTAATAAATAAATTGAAGAGCACTGGACCCAAAACAGACCCCTGTGGGACCCCACTGCTAACAGTCTCCCATTTTGAGTAGGATCCATTGACCACAACTCTTTGTTTTCTGTCCATTAGCCAGTTCCCTATCCATGAAAGACTCTTCCCCAGTCCTTGCATCCTCAACTTTTGCACCAGACTTTTGTGGGGAACAGTGTCGAAGGCCTTTGCAAAGTCCAAGTATATCACATCTACAGCATTCCCAATATCCATATTAGCATTCACTACCTCATAAAAGCTGAGCATGTTAGTCAAACAGGACCTGTCTTTAGTAAACCCATGTTGATGCTGAGAAATAAGATTATTTTCTACTATGAAGTCATGTATAGTATCTCTTAGTAACCCCTCAAATAGTTTGCATACAACTGATGTTAAACTTACAGGTCTATAATTTCCTGGATCAGATTTTTTGCCCTTCTTAAATAATGGGAAAACGTGGGCTGTACGCCAATCCACTGGGACTCTGCCAGTTGCAAGAGAGTCACAAAAGATAAGATAAAGGGGTTTATCTATAACTGAACTTAATTCCCTTAGGACCCGAGGATGCATGCCATCCGGGCCAGGTGCCTTGTCTATTTTTAATTTATTTAGTCTTGCCTTCACTTCTTCCTGCGTTAAGTATTTAATATTACAGTTAGAAGATTGAGACTCTTCTGCCTCTATAGTTTGCAACAGTGCTGTTTCTTTTGTGAAGACAGAAGCAAAGAAAGCATTTAATAACTCTGCCTTACCTTGGTCATCCACCATTGAGTTCCCATCCTCATCCTTTAGGAGTCCTATACAGTCAACCTTTCTTTTTTTAGAGTTAATGTACTTGTAAAAAACTTTTTTGGGTTAGATTTGATATCCTTAGCGATTTGTTTTTCAGCTTCAATCTTTGCCTGCCTAATTTCTTTTTTACAATTTTTATTGCACTCCTTATAATTGCTTAGTGCAGCCTCGGTCCCCTCCTGTTTTAAGACCTTATAGGCATTCTTTTTCCTCTTCATTTTATCTTTAACCTTTCTATTCATCCATAGAGGCCTTTTTTTATTCCTAGACATTTTGTTTCCATATGGGATATACATACTACAGTATTGATTGAGTATAAGTTTAAAAGCTTGCCATTTCCCTTCAGTGTCTTCCCCTTGTAGTACATTATCCCAGTACACCAAACTTAGTGCCTGCCTAATTTGAGTGAACTTTGCTTTTCTAAAATTCATAGTTTTAGTGGTCCCGCTGCCCCGTGGCCTATCAGTCACCAGATCAAACGTTATGTTGTGATCACTATTTCCCAAATGTTCTTGAACCTGCACATTTGATACATTATCTGGTCTATTAGAAATGATCAGATCCAGTAACGCATGCCCCCTAGTTGGTTCAGTTACCATTTGAGTCAAGTAATTGTCCTGTAGTGCTGCCAGAAATCTGCTGCTTTTACCAGAATGGGTAGCCTCAATACTCCAGTCAATGTCTGGAAAGTTGAAGTCGCCCATAATTATGACCTCATTTTTACCTGCAGCTTTTTCAATCTGCTGTAGTAATCGCAGTTCTGCAGCTTCATTAATAAGAGGTGGCCTGTAGCATACCCCAATAAGCAATTGGCAACTTTTATTTCCACCATGAATATTTACCCAAACGGACTCCACATCTTCGCAATCTTCCTCCATCTCATCGTTGAGGACAGCTGTAAGAGAATTCTTAACAAAGAGACAAACCCCTCCACCTTTTTTCCCTGTTCTATCCCTCCTAAACACATTGTATCCTTTTAAATTAGCTATCCAGTCATGGCTTTCATCCATCCATGTCTCAGATTTCAAGCATCTTCAAAAATCCTGTAAAATCATGCTAAGGCTTATTTTTGGAGTAGGTCTTATTTGCAGGGAAACTGGGTATGTGGGTTTTACCGACTGTTATTGTTGAAAGGTCCTTCTCAATCAACTGTCTGTACCACCGGTGGCAATGGTCAGATACACAGGTAGTGACGGTGCCCATACGACTTGTTCGTCCAGCTGTTTCCAGCACAGCCCAAGGAGGGAGTGGCTGAGAACATGCTGCTTTTACAAGTGAACAGAGGAAACTGGCTGCATTAATCGCTGTGCTAGCCAGCTAATTACTTCCAAGCTTGGAAAAAAAACTGTTGGACCGCTATCTACCCTGTAGTAAAGCTTCAGCATGGGGCTTAAGTGAACACACTTATTTCATCGCCTACAGGTTCATATTTAAGAGACTCCGTAACAAAAATTGCATCCTGTTTTTTATCATCCTACAAGTTCCAAAAGCTATTCTAATGTGTTCTGGCTTACTGCAGCACTTTATACTATCACCATCTCTAATAAATCAATGTATCTTTCCCTTGTCAGACTTGTCGGCCTGTGTCTGGAAGGCTGCTAAGTTCTTCAGTGTTGTGGTTCTGCTATGAACTCCCCCTTCCAGGCCCCTCTATGCACACTGCCTGTGTATTATTTAGATTAGGGCAGCTTCTCTCTTCTCTCTTATCTTTTACAAGCTGGATAAATTGTCCTCTGAGCTGGCTGGGCTTTCACATACTGAGGAAATTCAGACAAGGGCAAAGCTGTTTGCAGGAAGAAAAGAGCAGCCTGAAACTTCAGTGCATGAGAACAGGAGGAAAGAAACACACAATGATCTCTTGAGATTCAAAAGGAAGGCTGTATACAGCCTGCTTGTGTATGAATGTATTTTCTATGTGTGGACATAATGTACATCAACCTACTTCCTGTTTTGGTGGCCATTTTGTTTGTTTATAAACAAACTTTTTAAAACTGTTTTTAACCACTTTTAATGCGGCGGGGAGCGGCGAAATTGTGACAGAGGGTAATAGGAGATGTCCCCTAACGCACTGGTATGTTTACTTTTGTGCGATTTTAACAATACACATTCTCTTTAATGTCTTCAGAGCAAGCTTGCCTTCAAATATGAATCAGTTTCCAAACGACAAACCTTTCCAAACTGCAGTCAGAAGACGATAGCTATTACATGAGAACTTTATCTGCCCTAAATTGACCACAGGCATCATAGAGAATTTGTAGACTATTGCCCCGTAACAATCACTAGAGGGTTCTCGGTTAGCTCGGTCTCTGCCGTGAATCTAGCATGTGCTGATGATTCACCAATAGGACTGGAGTGGCGAATCGTCTCAGTCGAGCCATTGTTATCTCCTTACCCATCCAGCTCCCATCACATGCTGTGTTGTTTCCCCTCTAAAGCAACAGAACGCATTGCTTGCCTGAGTGCAAAGCCCAGGGGATCATCACCTGTGGGCACAAGCAACTGCAGCTTGGGAAAATCCTGCAGCTGTGAGTGTCCAAAGTCACACAGGCAACTTGTGTGTGTCCTCAAATCACACCTCTAGAAGCTGCAACATGTCTTTGTTATAGTTGTAGAATGATTGTAGAAATTCTACCTATAGTCAAGAAGCAATGTGATCACTAGTGACATTTCTTCCTAATGTCAACCACAGTAGAGTCCTAGTTATACAGAACCCAACCAACCAGCAGTCTCTACCAATCAGCACAAATCAACGACAGTACTCACAGTGGTGAAAGCCAACTTAGGCTGTTTGTGGGCTCTACTGTGCACAAAGACTGGGTTCCACAACTCCCCCAAAGTTACTGTACCATTCAATTAAATACAGAGTTCAAAGTATGTACAGTACATAGAGTGGGGTAAAGTACTGTATTAGCGAGGCCTATTCTTAACATTGAGCTGCAAGCAAACAGAAGGCTCACTTATCCATAATCAGCCAATCGCGGTCACTGCCAAATAACCGATACCCTACTGTAGTTGCTAGTTACAAGTTGCATCTGCTTCAAACGTGACAGCAAAAAAGCTGCATATGTGACAAGGACCTCATAGCACCAGTGATTCAAGAAGACAAAAGCCTCTATGTAAGACTGGACTAAAAAGGTAAAACCAATTGATTATTTGCATTCAGTTTCAATCAAGTATAAATATTTTATCAAATCAGAAAGGCAGAAAATTTAAATTTAGTTACACAGATCACATGAAAACATTTGATCTTGGGCAAGTTTTACTTTATTTGGTTGCTAAAAGGTTAAAGACTATATTTATGTGGCCAACATTACAACCTGTATCAGGCATGTAGTACAAAAGGTTGTCAAGGTGACTTGGTTGATTTAATGTTATCCGACCATGTCAGGCCCACTTACTTGGAACACCTCGTGCAGGTACTTGGGATCTTGGCTCAGGGCCTCAGGAGTGGTGCGGAGGATCTTTAGCACTTGCTGTGAAGAGAACTGACATCGAGTCTTAAGGCACTGTACAGCAGCCAATAGATGGGAACGAGGTATGGACATTAAGGCTGGACACCTGACCACAGCGTTCTGAAGAGAACCTGTATAATTTAAAAAAAAAAAAAAAGGATGTGACATATGTAAATAAAATAAGGCAATTTTTTGGTTCTAGAGGAAACAGATCAAAGATATTTTATCAGTTTTTGATGACTTATGCACATAATAATTACAAACAGGAATACCAATAAGTTTTGAGTCAGGTAATACCATTTGTTTGATGACCCCACTGGAGAATGGGAACAGCTACAAAAGCCAATCAATGATATCATTCTGATTCAAAACTTCCTTCTTGTGCAGTGGTTATCCACCCCAGCCAGGGACCTATCTGCAGGGCTGGGTCTCCGGTTCGAATCCCAGTCAGAGCACTATTTGCATGGAGTTTGTAGGTTCTCCCCGTGTCTGCATGGGTTTCCTCCAGACATCCATGTTTCCTCCCATATCTCAAAACATACAGATAATTGAATTGGCTTTCCCCCTAAATTGGTCCTAGATACATATACTACACGATACATACAGTACCATAGACATATGACTATGGTAGCGATTAGATTGTGAGGGACAGATAAGTGACAAGACAATATAGTCTGTACAGCGCTGCGGAAGATGTCAGTGCCATATAAATAATAATAATAATATTAATAAAACTCTACTGCTACTGTCAGTCTGCAGAGCAATGTGTTGTAATCTATTTCAGTGAAAGAGGTTTGAGTTACTGAAACCAATTATGAACAAGATTACTATGCTCAAAACTGGTGGTAAACTGTAAACTATGCAGCCTCACCACCCTGCCTGCAGCATGTGCACACAAAACCTGAAATCTCTAAGCCCTGGTGCATGTCATGTGACTTGTGGCCTGACTGTAGACTTGCTGCACACTATGGAAGACGGCCTCCTCTCCGCTCGTAATATAACTGGCTGGAAGACAGGAAGGAGCATGGCTTCCATGACAGGAGCTCTGGCTGGATTTGGGTAATCTGATACTGCCGGCATGGAGGGAAGGCTGTCTGCCTGTAGCACAGCAATTCCTTACAATGATCACTTTAAAGGACCCCTGAGGTGAAAATAAACGAATGAAATAAATGATTGTATCTAACATCTCCTAAAAATGACTTAAGATATTACACACTTTTATTTTATGGTTAAATCTACTTTAAGTTTTAACAGTTTTATTATTTTTGCTCAATGACACATTCATTGAAGTATGCCAGACCTAAAATCTATGAACTATTGATCCTCTTTATCTCTTTCCTGCTCCCAGAAGCCATTTTCTGCTAGGAAAGTGTTTTATAGTTGGAATGTCTTATCAGTGAGGGTCACACTGTAGTCACTTCCTGTCTGAGTCAGCCACTTACAAATCTGATATTTAACTCTTTCAGGCAGAGAAAGAAAAAAAAGGAACACAGCATAGTTATTTGTGTGCTAGGCACTGTACATACCCATGTCCATCTCATCATGTCACATGTCACCTCGGGTATCCTTTAAGTCACATCAGAAAAAGATACATTCTGATTGGTTAGCAGGTCTCCCTGTGCCTTTCACCTATATATATATATATATATGGCAGTTCTGATTTAGAACTCATTCATCCCAATGAACTGGAAAAGGACGTGTATTACTTACACTGTATACAAAAATACAGGATCACTGTACAGTATTTTAAAGAAAGGGTTTGTGAGATGCCAAACCACCATATTTTATCCATACATAAAATACAGATATCCCACAAATGTTTGCATGCAAGTGATATATAAATATCAGAACATATTGAGAATATCTTTCAGCTCTACTCCCTGCACTTGGCCACTTCCTCTGCCCAGGCTGATCCAAGCAGGTTTGGGGATGTTAAAGTGATTTGAAACTCAACAACTACTCTTTGTTCTGAAAGATTATTTACAGCATAATGCTATAATTTAAGTATTATATGCAGGCCTCAGTTATTTGAACTGAGTTAGTTGAAAGGCTTGATTTGCAGAGGGTCTCTTTAAGCATAATTTCTCGGAGAGAAATTATGAAGACTTTTACCAGAAGCAGATTGTTCTCGTCCGAAGGACAGGGACACTATCTGTTCAAATGTATAGACTTTCAGACTACAAATGGGAAAACGAGGTCAATATTTAATAAACAGAGAACATTCCTGAATGTAAGGGAAAAGGATCATAGAATATTAATCGAGTAGGTGGGTATTATGACACCACGAGGGGTCTGAGCCAATAGTCGGTTTTAGGGGATGGCTCAGATGAGGTCACATTTAACTCTTTCCTAGTCAGTATTAAAGGGCAGGATGGGCCAACGGAGCCCACTCTTACTTTAATGCTCTCTATGTACTGACTGGAACGCTAACTATTTTCCTTTATTTATGTAATCTGATATAACGTAGGCTGTATATACTTAGTTTAGATGTAACGTAGTATAGATAGAAGAAGACCTGATTACCTTCAACAGGAAGGAGCTCAAGAGCTTGCAACGCAACAAATGGACTTAAAGAAGATTTATGCTTTGCTAAGATGTAACGAACTGTATCTGTATATCTGTTGACTGAATAAAATCTTCAAACTTGGAAGACATCTAAAGAAGTTCTATCTCCTGCTTGCTGTGATGAGTCATGTTTGCAGCTCTTACTGATGAGTTGCTGGTGCCGGAAGAAAGGTGTGTTGCCGATAGAAACATATAAGTTCTTACAGTTTCTTACACACAAAATCTACCACAAAAAAATTGTAGCTGAACACAATTGAAACACCACTTTGTCTTCAGTGGAAAGCTCCTTGCTGCTTCTGGACGCATCCATAGAGGTAATAACATTATCTTTTGTTTAGATTCCTCTTGCTACAATTAGTATACAGCCAGCAGCATGCTGAAACTGAACTGTACTGAGCTGAGAAGCAGAGAGAGGATAGAAATTATCCCTACTAGATTTTAATATATAAATACAGCAGCTATGCAATAAAATGCACTGGCAGCTTTCAGAGCAGATACACTGTACTATGGGAACTTGTAAATAGGCAATACTACTTATACACTTTTTTTTTTAACAATGAAATGCAATTAACCACTTCAGCACCACAGGGTTTTTTGCTTAAAAACCAGAGCAATTTTCACATTTCAGCGCTCCTCCCATTCATTCACCAATAACTTTATTATTGCTACTCATAAGATGTAAATGATCTATATCTTGTTTTTTTTGCCACAAATTATGCTTTGTGAGGGTGATATTTGCTTTTAGTAATTATGTTATTATCTGTGCATTTTAAAGGGAAAAATTAGAAAAAAAAGAAAAAATACACTATTTCTCCATTTCCATCCACTATAGTTTTTAAATAAACAATGTTACCATAGGTAAAACCCACACATTGTATTTGCTAATTTGTCCTGGTTATCTCAACATTTAAATAATGTTCCTAGTACAATGTATGGCGATAATATATTAGTTTCTGGTTTGTGTTTTTTGTTTTCTCATTGTACTCTATCAGTAATTAAAAGCCCTTATCTTCATGATTAACAGTAATACACTCTCATGGCATACATATTTTAAAAGCTAAGTCCCTAGGGTAACTATGTATTTTCTTTTCAATGCTGTCACTTTTGTTTTTTTTACAAGTATTTATTTAGGGGTATAGAGTACATGAAAATAACAGTTTTATTGCTTTTCATTCAGTTTTCCGGTAAAATACAATCACATGACTTAGCTCTCAGTTGTCGCACAACACAAAATCTATTCTCTCACTTGTCACGGTTAAAATGATACCCTATATACATAATTAGATAGCTTATTGGGCATACAGCACACTGTTTACCACAAGTACGCATATTTACTCCCCTGAGCTTCAGATGAAGTTTTGTGGGGAGTAGATAAGCGTAGCAAGGGATTCAAAGTGGTTAAATGTAATTACACCAATGAGCAGGAGAGAGGATGTGACAATACTGTGTCATTTTGGGTCTTAAAAAAGGATTTATTTATCCAGGGCCGCCATCAGGGCAGTACAAGCAGTACTACCCTATGGGGCCTGTACAGAGTCTGGGGCCTGAACAGTGGCAGGCCCCCAACCATGCCCTAGCTGAAACAACATGAATCCTCCCTCCCGCAGAAGTGACTGTGCTACCGCTTTTCATCTCTTCCATAGCAGACCAGCACAGCATGAGATCTAACCTGATATCAGTGTGTGAGTTTGCGATTCACTGCACTCTCCTGCAGCTCTCTGATCCTTTCGCTTACAGGCTTAGGGCTGACTCACATTTATGTGTTACTGATTCAGCAACGCATAGTGAAACCAGAAAAGGACATTGTGTGGTGTAATGAGGGAAATTGTGGTTTTCGCCACGAATTGTCACTTAAAGATCCTGCAGGACAGCCCATTAAGTGACCTCAGCAGACAATTGTACACACATACTAGATTCACAACCGCCTTGGTCGAGAACAGTTTGTTTACAGAAAACTCAAGAGAGAGCATCGGATTAAACTCCGACAATGAGATTTATAGGACATAATAAAACACAAAGTCCTGGTCCATTTCCTAAATGCAGACACTTGAATAAGAAGGTGCTGAAGGGGGAGCGGCCACATTTAATATAACAAAAAAATAATTAAAACGTTTGCATTTGTGCAGCTAGTGTGCAGTGAGTCTTTTGTTGAGTTGTGATTAGGCCACTTACCCTCACCGAGGCCCAGCCTCCGCAGAGTATCAGCTTTGTCTCGCACTTCCTTAGCTGTTGCTCTCATAATTTCTGGCTTTTCCTCAAGAATTTTCAGAATCTGTTTGGGGTAGAGACCAATCACACTCAGCTCTGTAATGGTAGACATGCTGTGTGCAGAGCTTTTCATGGAGAGGATCTTCTCTGCTTGTTCCTCTGAGAAGTCCAGATTCAAGAGCTCCTGTCTTCCACCTGGAACCCTAGACACATGTCTCAAGAATAGACTGTGCCGTCTAAAATGGAGGAAGCTCCTGACACATATGGACACCTAGAACAATCACAAGATAAGAGTCAGGTCAGAGAGCCATTTGGGACAATGCACATTAGGTGTGAAATTCTAGAACAGGCGATACTACATCACAGTAAACTGCCCCACACTGCGGTCAGATTACCATAACACTATACTGTGTTGTAGAGCAGTGTTTATCAGTATTATTACCTGTATAGCTTCATCAAGTACCCCTATTTTGGAAAGTACCCATCAACCCATATATAGGTGTTACACATGCTTCATAACTGCATAAAAGCTTTTCATACATGAATTTATGATTTTTCATTTACTGCTAATTCAGGCTTGTTTAGATATAGTTTATCAATTTTTAATCTCTATACATAATTTTTATTTCTTAAGCCCACCATCAGTACTCTTTGGGGTATGCGTCCCACGTGTAAGAACCCTGCTGCCTTTCTACAATGACTACTCTTCCAAAATCTCCATAGTAAGTTGACAACCTATCCTCACACTGTTGGCGAGGCCAGCCAGAGGAGCCTGGTAGACTATACTGTACCCCAGTGTGATGTAGGCTACATAGCCATCATACACAACACAGAGATGGGCCTGGAGCAGACTGGACCAGGGAGTATCCTCCTCATGGGTAAGAGGGGTGGAGAGTGGCGATTTGTGGGCAGTAAAATGCTCAGCAGGTGAGGCCTGTTCCTTCAGTAGAATATTTTGTGGTTCTTGAAGCCACTTTAAAACAACAAAACCACAAACCAACACTTTCATGGCTACAATGCTGATACTCTGGTTATAAGAATGCCTAAATCTCTGCAAACTCATACATGCATGAGGTATTTCCTGCGTAACTCTCCTGGAACATGGAGCAGGTATTTCCTGACAGGGTTTACCAAAGGAGTAGTGTACTTAGACGTATTAAATACATCTCAAATGTTTCCAACAATAAATGGGCAATGCATTACTCATTTTGTGTCCCCTCCCCCCAATTCCTGGCTGCTTTCATGAGATCCTGTTCACAGTGGTGTTTCCTTGCAGACTCCCTTTAAATAGTTGAGCATTGCACTGTAGATCTTTTGTTGTGAGACCTTTAGGCCTCGTTTACAGTGTGCGTGTTGCATAACAGGTGTGTTATAGTGCATATGAACTGCAATATAGTTATTCCAAAGCCTGGTGAATGTCTATGCAACGTGCACATATTTCCATGTGTTATACAGAAACACACTGCATACTAAGACTTAGGAAATGCAAAGAGTTACAATGCAGAGATAAACAAGTTCACATGAGGTATGTCGCAATGCAACGTGGAAGGGTGTGAAGCCACCCTTAAGGGGAAAAACATTCTGACATCCCAACTGTTAACCCATCAATTGGAAATACCAAGACATTATACACAGATACGAAGGCTTTTCCAACCAACTCCTGGTTCTCAGCAAGGTCCCCTGGGTTCCTGTTATCACTGAATGGTTTTGTGATCCTTCCGATGAGTATAGAGATGATCCAGTGACAAGCCAAACTCCACCCTCCCGACTTCCAGCTATGAAGACAGAAGTGTTGGGAGGACAGAGCGCAGCATGCAGTGCAGCAGCAAAAAGCAGAGACATAGGTCAGGTAACCCTCTCAACTGCACCCTGCAGGCCTCAACAGGCCAGTTCAGTTTCTCTGATCCTTGCAGACCTGCACACACTGCACTATTTACCATCATGGCTGATCACCTAGAGCAGGGTTTCAATGTTATTACAGAATGTACCCTATTTTTAATGCAAAGTACCCCCTGTTGTGAGTAACCTCATCTCAAGCACCCTTTAAGGCATTCATATTGCTTAATAGTACTTCACAATTGTGTATAAAATGCTTTTCAAAACATTCCTTTTTTATTAACCATAAATACTTATTCAGGTTAATTAATATAGAATGTATCATTTTTTCCATCTCAAAAGCGAATAGCGATGCTAATTACAAATAGCTATGCCCTCTTATCTACTCGTAATCAAAATGTAAATGAGTTCAAGCTGCCCACGGCCAAGGGGGATTTAACTTACCCAGGCGCTGATGTGCACTATTCAAGTCCCACGTCACTCCCATGCTTCTTTCTTCAACCAAAAGAAGGAAGCATGGGAGTGACATGGGACGTGCGGTGGGATGCAAATGGAGTGCATCGCCCCCTTGGTCATGAGCAGCCCAAACTCCTCTAAATTTTGATTAAGAGTGGCTAAGAAGACACAGCTACTCATAAAGAGCATCACTAAAAGTGAATATAGTAAGTTGACTATGACATATACAGTATCCCCTGGGGTATCCGTAACGTGTTGAGAACCTGGGGCCTCAAGAACAATAAAACGATTATTTATTGGCTGTTTCCAATCACTCTGCATCAGGATTCATTTCTCTTCAACAGACAATCCGATAACTTGGACTGGACTTTCCATCAATTGGAAGTCAATTTTGCCTCATATGTACAAGATTGTATTCTTCCACATTTTTAAAGATGTACTATAATGGGATATACGGTAGCAGATTTTGCACTTATATTTAAAAATAAATTTCCAAGACACATCATTAGAAAAAAAAATGTAATTTATTACAAATAAACATGAATACAATGGAATGAAGAAAAGTACTACAGGTGACAATGGAGTAATCTACAGAATGCGTTTGGTACAGCAAGCAGTAAATAGGGAGAATATATAGAAGATATTATGCAGGAGATAACTAAGGGCTTGCAGCAGTGTCTGATGTAATCCATTCAAGCTGAAAGAGATAGAAAGACACATTCAAATCACAAACAATGTAATCCATAAAAACATTCAGCATTTAAAATGTCCAAATCTGAAACAAGCAAAAAAAAAAAAAAAAAAAAAACACACCACAAATACAACATACTTCATAGATGCTCCAAACACAGAACTTTCTCAAACTCCTTCCTATCAGCCAATAAAACAGTGGCGTAGCAATACGGGATGCAGAGGTGGGTCTGCTGCTAATTACACATGCAGCAAGTGGGGAGAGGCTGTGCTGTTGCTGTATTCACAGAAAACACCTAAAACATGCAGACTCTGTCCTTAAAAACAGCATGGCCAGCCCCACTAAAGGTGCCCATACATTGCTCGAGTAGATGTACTAATGAAATCAAATCTGGCAGAGATTGATGCCACAACATGGCCGCCTGACTCATTTCCTGCCAGATTGATTGAAATAGCATGCTGGAAAGTTCGGGAGCACGACCATGGGAGGCAAGCGTACACAAAAGACCATGACCAAGCCGCAGGCCGGGATCTTACCGAGGGGACAGTGGTGGCCTGGAGAACAGCAGAGCTTCAGCGTGGGACGAATAGGAGCTGGAAGAAGCACCAGGGGGGGGGGGGGGGGGGGGGGGGGTAAAACTTTTTTTCCTTAGGGTTGCCTCATGTAGCCTATATAGACCAGGAATGCTGTATTTTTTTTTTTTTAATGAGGGCAATGCCCAAGTGCAATTTTCCCTTCCTTACCTCTTCTGCCAGAAGCTGCACTGCACTGTCATCCCTCCTCCCCTCTCTGTATAAGCAGTGACACTGTGCTATAGCAGAGTGAGGTGTCTGTACAGCACTTGGCCTTAAGAGTTGTCACCTGAGAGACAGAGTCCCGATCCCTTCGGACTGTCAGAAATATTGTCTATCATTTTTAGGTAATCTCAAATATCTGTAAGAATGGTAGTTCAGAAAAAATATATATATCTAGTACAGTATATAACTGCATTCTTATATAATTTGTAGTGTGTATCTAATAGTCATAGCTAGGACAAGTAAATAGCAAGAGGGTTTTTTTATGGATCTAACGCTCTTTGGCTTCTTGGTGTAAACGAAAGTAATAGTTAGTCTTCTTAGCATGAACTAGATTACTCAATAGAAACTCTTCTTCATACATTTGCTTTTTAGACAGTACAGATGGTACACCTTGTAGCTTAGCACATTCAATCTCGGCTCAAATTTTAGGCCAGGCATATCTTCATGTAGGAATTTCCAATGTTGATTCCCTGAGAATCCTGTGTATTTTATATACCAGTAAAAAACCTGTGTACAAATATGAGCTCAAAAGGTCTGGAAGGGGGACACACTCTTAGAAGCATTCTATATCGCATGGCTTATGGCTTAGCACAGCTCTTCCTCACTCAGTAGAGCAATAAGAGGTTTGGTACAAAATGATTTTAATGTCATTTACTTCAGATGACCAATGCTGTTATATATTTTTGTGTTATTTGAATAATTGTTATAACCCTATTCTATGTAATTTTTGTATAGAAGTACAAGAACACATTTTTATATAAAACAATTCTGGTCTAAAAGCCTAGTTATTTAATTGGGAATATCTGTTATATCAGTGATACTACAAATACATATTGTTGGTATGTCAGTGGCCGAGAGCCCATCTGACCAACCCTAGGAGGACTGACACATCATTGAGTTGGTTCACTCATTTTATATTGGAAGGTGATATGGGAACAACCACCGTGTGTATATACAGTGGCTTGCAAAAGTATTCGGCCCCCTTGAAGTTTTCCACATTTTGTCACATTACTGCCACAAACCTGAATCAATTTTATTGGAATTCCACGTGAAAGACCAATACAAAGTGGTGTACACGTGAGAAGTGGAACGAAAATCATACATGATACCAAACATTTTTTTTACAAATAAATAACTGCAAAGTGGGGTGTGTGTAATTATTCAGCCCCCTGAGTCAATACTTTGTAGAACCACCTTTTGCTGCAATTACAGCTGCCGGTCTTGTAGGGTATGTCTCTACCAGCTTTGCACATCTAGAGACTGAAATCCTTGCCCATTCTTCTGTGCAAAACAGCTCCTGCTCAGTCAGATTAGATGGACAGCGTTTGTAAACAGCAGTTTTCAGATCTTGCCACAGATTCTCGATTGGATTTAGATCTGGACTTTGACTGGGCCATTCTAACACATGGATATGTTTTGTTTTAAACCATTCCATTGTTGCCCTGGCTTCATGTTTAGGGTCGTTGGCCTGCTGGAAGGCGAACCTCCGCCCCAGTCTCAAGTCTTTTGCAGACTCCAAGAGGTTTTCTTCCAAGATTGCCCTGTATTTGGCTCCATCCATCTTCCCATCAACTCTGACCAGCTTCCCTGTCCCTGCTGAAGAGAAGCACCCCCAGAGCATGATGCTGCTACCATCATATTGACATGACATGACAGTTGGGATGGTGTGTTCTGAGTGATGTGCAGTGTTAGTTTTCCGCCACACATAGCGTTTTGCATTTTGGCCAAAAAGTTAAATTTTGGTCTCATCTGACCAGAGCACCTTCTTACACATGTTTGCTGTGTCTCCCACATGGCTTGTGGGAAACTGCAAACGGGACTTCTTATGCTTTTCTGTTAACAATGGCTTTCCTCTTGTCACTCTTCCATAAGAGCCAACTTTGTGCAGTGCATGACTAATAGTTGTCCTATGGACAGATTCCCCCACTTGAGCTGTAGATCTCTGCAGCTCGTCCAGAGAGTCACCATGGACCTCTTGACTGCATTTCTGATCAGCGCTCTCCAAGTTTAGCCTGTGAGTTTAGGGGGACGGCCGTGTCTTGGTAGGTTTACAGTTGTGCCATACTCCTTCCATTTCTGAATGATCGCTTGAACAGTGCTCCGTGGGATGTTCAAGGCTTTGGAAATCTTTTTGTAGCCTAAGCCTGCTTTAAATTTCTCAATAACTTGAGCCCTGACCTGTCTGGTGTGTTCTTTGGACTTCATGGTGTTTTTGCTCCCAAGATTCTCTTAGACAACCTCTGAGGCCGTCGCAGAGCAGCTGTATTTGTACTGACATTAGATTACACACAGCCACCCCACTTTGCAGTTATTGATTTGTAAAAAATGTTTGGAATCATGTATGATTTTCGTTCCACTTCTCACATGTACACCACTTTGTGTTGGTCTTTCATGTGGAATTCCAATAAAATTGACTCGTGTTTGTGACAGTAATGTGACAAAATGTGGAAAACTTCAAGGGGGCCGAATACTTTTGCCCCTTAAGCTGGGTTCACAGTGGTCAGTTGAATAACGCATGTGTTATAATGGCTGTGAACTGCAATGGAGACTGAACACAGACTTTAATACAAAGCCTGCATGCAGAGTTAGAATTATATGATCAGTTAAAATGCAGTAATGTGAACAGCCCTATAGAAGTGTATGGGCAGCGAGTTGGCATGCAAAGATATTCTGCAACACAACTGAGCACTGAACTAGCTCTGAGGGTTACCACCCTTTATTCAGTAAGAGTCATTTTCAGATTTATCAAAGTACATGAAAACCAGACAACAGCTTCTTTAACCTCCCTGGCATTATGATTAATTCCAGATTTAGGGTCTAAAAGCCGTTCAATTTTCTCACAAGCTTTTAGACCCTAAAAACAAGGGGGGCGCTGCATTTAACTTACACACAGGCACGGGATTAATGCTCTGAGCTGCGGATTTCCATCCCAAGCCTGACTCGGGATTACCGCTAAGGAGGTTAAACGTGCTCTGAGAGAAGAGGAAAGGCCCACTGAAGAATTAAGGCCTGAGGTGTTTAGGCAGATTTACTAATACAGGTGCTAGTTAAACAATCCAATCAACCTTTGATATAATCATTTATTGCAACTTATTTTTTTCTTGTATGAAGATACTATCAAATGGTGTGAGCTGTCTGCTTTTTCCAGTGCCACCAGCCATTGGTTTACTCATGGCTGGAGTCATGTGCACACGTGTGGTGCTCAATTCAACTATGCGTGCTCATGTGCAGTGCACCAAATTCATATAGTCATCTCATTTCTAATAAAACCTCTGCCTGCCCTGACCTCAGCCCTTTTATCAACTACACCTGCCTGCTGCCTGCCCTGACTGAGTGTACCTGGTTTCTGCCTTCCACATTGTTGTGTCATCTGTTCTCTCTACCACTGCTGGATTAATTCTAAGGGGTGGTGACCAGGGTAACCTTGCCACAGTGGGAAAGTCAGCTGGTCAAATCACTAGTGTATCAAATTCTTTGTCTAGCAACTATAGATTTTATATCATTCGATAACTTCAGGGCGGCATTCATGTGCTGAGGTCATGCATTTACTATCGCACCTTAAAGTGTAGATTCCTCAAAAAGACATTTGCATAATTACTTCCAAGCATACTTTAAATGCACTGACGTGGATAGAGTGATCGATAGAACACTTTCTTGCCCTGCACTTTTGTATAGATCTCCAAGCAACCATCAAAGGTTGTTTCCCAAAAACTCCCTGACCCACAAAAAGACACATAAAAAGTATTGTTTGGATTTAGGAAACTTTGTTGGCCATTAAAAATCAGAACAAATGATACTGTTTGCTACAACCAGGTGTTAGGTTTTACACTTATCTTGCATCAGTAAAAAAGCTAAGATGGCGCCGGTGTAGGTGTCAAAAACCTGAGCGGTTTTTGCCTTTTTCATGATTGCTAACTCAGTAAAGGACCAGCCCTTAAAGCGTTGCTATCATATAAATCCGGCATAGTGGGGTCTGCACCCTCTATAACAGTAATTATAGATTGACGGTATACCTTGAAATGAATCGGAGCACTCAGTATATGATTTTATATAAAAAAATTGTATTTGCTTATCATACAGCATATATACAAAATATGAACAGTTCCAAGTAGTGTTTCCTTATAACAGTATTCCATCTCATCAAGGCTTTATAGCCAAGCAATTATCAATCTTCTAAGTACATTCAAAAAGTAATATAACAGTTGTGTTATGTAGAATAAGATCAAAAGTAGTCTCATCTGTATCAATAGCTATGTATCTAGTAGCTGTGTAAAACTTGTAGTAATCTTCTTAAAGAAATAGCATAAAAAATAGCTTCTAAAAAACTTCTTGCTAACATCTTAATAAAACTTAATGCTGAAAAATTAATAAAGTAAATCACCAGAATATTAAGCATATTACCCCTTCTCTGTCATCTCTTCAGCATCTAGAACCACTTGTGGGAAGGTAGTTTCTGCCTCATGTGTCTTCTCAGGAGATTGCTGGGCTTCTGCAAACTATGAGCTTTCAGGCCCTACTTTTATAGGGGTTGGAGGCAATATGGCTGCCTAATCTGGACTTTCCCTGAATCCCAGGCTCTGATTAGCTAAAGCTTTCGTGCGTCAATGCTTTATCATGTTTTTATTACCTAAGTCACAATATTATTGTTTATAAATTCTTAATTACCTTATCTTGTGGGAATTAACGTCATTTGGAGTGCTTGACATTTTCTTTAGGTCATTTCTGACGCACGTAATTAAAAATGGACGTCAACAGCCATCTTGTCTGTTGGCTGACCCAGACATGGAGACTAAACAATGTCATTCATGACGCATTTCTGATAAAGTGTTCGCTGCTAATTATGTTGGAATGTCTTGGTACTTCCCCAGACATGAGATTGGTCAGGTTGACACTGTAACCAGACCTGTGAGAGCCTTCAGCAATTTAAGGCTTATTGAAACATACAGGGCTTCTAATATACTTCTTTAAATATAAAGCTTATTATATAATTCTTCTTAAAACAATTAATCATATAAGAAATAATTGCATATTAAATCTTAATAATATAAAATCATTTTCCATATATTTGTCTTTCTGATGAAGAAATAAATATCTAATTTCATCCGGCAGAGGTCAGTCTTTCATAACAAATAACAAACAGTATTAATAATGTTGATTTCATAAGACCGCCAGGTGGCATCATGGAATGATCTTTAATTGGGAAAACAACTTCTTTGTTTAATATTTATATAACTTGTTACCAAAACATCATGTGTTATCAGCTTTCTGAGACTAGAGCACGTCAACAATTCTTCCAGAACCAAAACAATCCTACGAGAATGTTTTACTGTCTCATCTTTCACGGGTAGAATACAGCTTACATGTAATTCAAAGTAATACATTCTTTATATAGGGTTTAACAATAACTATTTCTTCCTTTAGAAGGACTGTATTGATCATTAATATTTAGATTAACAATATCTGTGTGTAATAATTATGTGCATTTATAATTACTGCAGTAATGTGAGTTTAACTTGCTTCTCTGTCTTCACACAGAAGCCTCTTTAATTATCAAGGCCACGCACTAGCATAAACAAGAATGCTCTGGCTTTTTGTAACCAGTACGTCTATTATCTGCAAGCTTGCAAGTTAAAATCTTCTAAGCTTTACAGCCTGAAATATGCTATGTCACAGAGCAATATAAAGTACTCTAACTTTTCACTTTACAATGAAATTTTGCATAGAACATTAAAGCTTAAACCATACACTTATGACAGCTTTTTCCTGCATAAATAAAACCACTAGAATTCTGACATAGGTCGCCACGGCACGCAGGGCTCCGGCCCTTTTTTCCTCTCTCCCCCCTTGCCCTCATGGCTTACCTATGTTAGGAGGTTGGAAGGACTCCCCTTGCTCTTCTCGTCCTGGGGAGCCTGAGCACGCTGGACTACGGTTCCTGGTGTCTGACGCTGAGCTGCAGCCATCTCTCACGCGGCTGGCCCAGGGTCCACACACAGGGGCCGGGTATAGAATGCGGCGGGTCTGTCGCCTATGCTGCCGTTCCGTGGAGGACTCAGGACAGGACACCACCGGCCAGGTAGTCACTGCTGCTGCCGGGGGACGAAGCCGACTCACTCCGCTGTTGGCTGCAGAACAGGAGTAAGGACTCCAGATCTTCCCGGCTCCTGCATCCACATGGATGAACCACGTGGGCAGACACACCGCCGCTGCCAAGGGAACTGGAGGACGCCACATTTAAAGGAACAGAGGCCCCTCCACCGCCACAGAAGGTCTGATGCTGCCGCAGCTGCCTGCACAATCTCAGGCCATCAGATGCGGCTGCGGCTGGCTGCACACCTCCCCAGCTAACCACCCTGGACCCTTCTGCCTGGAACCACCACCTTCCTCTGGGCTAGGCTACCCATGCGGAGGACCTGGCTGCCACCATCTGCCTCACTGCACTCCATCAAGCTGCTCTCCACCATCTACAGATCCAGCACAGGACTGGTCCTAGCTGCAGGTCTAACGCAGGCCCAGCCCCGCATGGAGGTTCACCGCAGGAGCCATGCATCGACCTCAGCCACTTCTCGGACAGCACAATCCCTAACTTCGGCACCAATCTCAGCAGCAGGCGTAATCCAGACAAAGCCAGCTAGAGGGACACTAACCGCTCACAAATCGATCAGGTTATGCAGAAATCCTAAGGTGACTCTCTTTTATCACTGTCCTTTCAATTTCTCTCTCTTTCTTCCTCTTCTTTCCTCTCCTCTCTCTGTCTCTCTCCTAGGGTTAGACCAGGGGGTATCTGATTCAAAGTATCGCTGCAGAAGCGTTTTGAGTGCCTCCGACGGCAGCGGATTACCCCCCTGGTCCTTCTTCTGGGTTCAGCTTAAATGTATGCTTCTGTCCATGCTTTATTTTCTATGCCTGATTTTCACTGTTCTTACTATATGCATCTACTGTATGTACCACCACCGACCCTGTTGTGCCAAAACCAATTCCGGGTACAACTCACGTTGTACTTGGCGAGATAAATTTGATTCTGTTTCTGATATAGCCCTTCCCTCATAAAGCTGTTGTATTAAAACAAAAAATTTAGTATTTTCAGATCTTTGTAACAGGAAGCTGTGATTTTTTAGTAGAAGAGATAACTGATGCTTACCAGAGAAGTACTCCAGTACAACCTTATCTCTCTGTAGACTTCCTTCCATTGTGTCATCCTCTATGGACTCATCTTTGATGGGTAGTCTCAGGTCCAGGGCAATGTCCACATCTAGGCTCTTCATGATGGCGATGTTATGGATGATGCAGCAAACCAGGATAATCTTACAGACTTTCTCAGGGTTGTAGAGCAGAACTCCATTAGGATTATCCAGACATCGGAAGCGACTCTTCAGCACCTCGGCGCTTCGCTCCAGCACAGAGTAAGTAGAAGCGTGTGACATGTTGTATCGGAGCTCTGCCTCTGTATTTGCTTTGTCAAATGGAGTCAGAAGCCAGGGCTTCACACCGTAACCTTCATCTCCTGCAAGACAAATCAATGGGCCCCCATCAAAAATCACTACAGAGTCTCACAGCTATGCTAAGAACACAGAGACTGTTTATTTAGTTTCAGTTTTTTATTTCAGATGTTCCATATAATACAAAATTCAAATTCAGATGTGTAAGGCCTCATTCACACTCGGGATCTTTCAGTCCGCGCTATTCATGCTTTGCTGATTGCCGGCAATCGGCAAAGCGTTGCTGCACAAGTAATCCTATGGGATTACTCACAAAGCGGCGATTGCAAACGTGCCGATCACAGATGTGCTGCATGCAGCATTTTGTTTAAAGACCACATCACGATTTTCATCCACTTAAATGAGAATTGCGAAGCGTAATCGCTGAAAATTTCACGGAAAGAAGCAATGTAAAATAGCAATTGTTAGGCGATTGCAATCACATTTTGCAATTGTGAGTGTGAACTGGGCCACACATACTTACACACATTTTAGAATAAAAGCATATAGTTTATAGACAATGACATGCTGTGCTCTTTCTGTCGTGGCTTCTGCAGAATGCCATAAAGGAATAAGCTGGCTCAGTAGGGTACCTTTATTTTACCTGCTAACAGGAGATCTCTTACAGCAAAGCTTGTACTGCAGCCTGAAGGAGCATACGTAACACACAGAAAATGACTGTCACCTGCTGGGATTTTATCCCCTGGGTGTCAGTTTGGAGGCCGACTATAGTGGAGGGGAGGCGGGATGGTGCATGACAGAGCAACAGCGAGTGATCACAGCAAATCAAAGCCTTGCAAATCAACCACTTGATCAGAAGATTCTGAGTTCTACTTTTCACAATCAGCAGTATCTTTAATGCAAATGTGGCACACCCCAGTCTACAATTACAGCTAACATGAGATGGGCCCCTGCACTGCAGAAATGATATGGAGCTATGCATAGTGGCTTACAACATTCTGGTAACCATTTAATGCAAACTCCCACTAGACAGAAAATAAAAAGGCACATGTATTGCCTAGTTCCATGCTTGATGGACGTTCGCTGCATCCGTGGTGGATCAGTGAAGTCCATTATCCAGATAGCTTGGATTCTGCCATCACCACGTTGGTGACTGGTAGTATTCCTGCTACTCTAGTTTCTGGGAACGTAACTATAGGCTGCAGTTGCTATTAGTTACGTTCTATCCTGTAGTCTTGCCTGGGTGGATGCTTGCTGGTGACTGTTAGCCTGCTTGCTCTGCTTCTGTGGACGTGACTGTGAGCTGCGGTTGCTACTAGTTACACTCCAATCTATAGTCCTGTCTTGTACCTGTCTGAATGCTTGCTATCGCTATGGCAGCACAGTGCGAACTAAAGCAACGCAACATCACACTGTACTGCCATTGTGTTTTATTTGTAGCGATATCGGAATCCCAGAGTTGCAGTTGCTTCCATTATTTCATGTCAGTCTCTTGGCTGATTCTTTTTTGGATATGCTGTTATTGTTGGACTTGCATATTTCAATAAATTCATTTTTGGTTGAGGGAAAAAAAAAAAAAAGTTAAAAACCGGTTCTCTTTGTAATGGGGTTGTAGACTTGTAAATCAAGGGACGTAATTGTTGAGCATCTCTAAAGAAAAGGTGGCCATACATAATGCAATCTTGACTGTCCAAATTTAACACTATATAGTATAAAGCTAAGTACACACTTGTAAGATCAATGATAGATCACAGACCAATTTTACCACCTTCCAGGTAGTATGAGATCCATACCTATACAGTCTATTCTATTAAGCGGAATACACCTGTCAGATAAAAATCTTTGCAAGAGGCTGTACAAATGCAAAAGATCAGTATCTGCAAAATGCATTCATGGTCTATGATATCTGCAGATCAGATGATCATTCATTGGCAGATCAGATCCACCAGGATGGATCTTCAGATCTGCAGATGATGGTGTGATCTGCAGATGAATGTCTGTTAAACAAGGAGTGTATGAGATCTGCATATATCATAGACTATGAATGCATTTTGCAAGAACTGATGTTTTGCATGTATGTGTACAGCATCTTGCAAATATTTTTATCTGATGGGTGTACTCAACTTAATAGAATAGACTGTATAGGTATGGCTCTTATACAACATGGAAGGTGGTAAAATTGGTCTGTGATCTTTCATTATTCTTTCAAGCGTGTACTTATCTTAAGGCAGAGTTCCCCAACCCTGTCCTCAAGGCCCACCAACAGTACATGTTTTGCATAAAACCACAAACATGCACAGGTGGGGCAATTAGCATCTCATCAGGATTAATACTGTTCTATATATACAACTATGAGATTAGGATGAACATGGCTGCACTCATACTGAGGGGACATTCACCTCAATCAGACAAGCATCTTCTTTTGAGAAATGCTCACAAAGTCACAAGTCTTTACATGACAGTAATGATATTACGTAGTGATAGTCTGTGAGATGCAAATAATTTTGAGTTGATGCAGTATTAGGCAAATGATGTATACAAATTTACGCAGCCTGAAAATTAACCAATTAAATCCTGCTGGGGTAAAATTGAATTTGTCCATTTTCAAGCTGCAGAAATTTGCACAATCCAGCATCAACTGGAAATTATTTGAATCTCATCGACCTACTATTAAGATGTTGTAATGGTCCATACATGTGACTAAGGGTTCTTCCTACAAACACTGAAATATACAAACCTAGAAGCCAGCCATTAAATTCTCCTTCCTCAAATCTTTCATATATCTTGGATTGCTTCAGCAGGTCTGCATTGTGCGTTGCCCCCGCAAACTGGGACACCACATCAAGGATCCTCATATCGGGGCCACAGACCAGCTGCACATTGATGGAATGGTAGTGCTTGTTGTTACGGTAGGTCTGCTCCATTTCAGAGGGGGGAGAGATGGCAATGTGTGTACAGCCCAATACACCCAGGACATTTGGAAAGCCATCAATGCTTCGGAATCCAGACTTAATGAGCTGCTGCCCCGCTGCACTCTTAGGGAAGGTTATGAACTGGTCTTGTAGCTTCAAGATTGCAGAGATGACCTCAGAGAGAGCTCGGCTGAAGGTGCTTTGTGTTATCCCACCAGCCTCAGCCACGGTGCTCTGTAATGATCCGCTGGTGAAGTAATGGAGGGCACACAGTAACTTCACAATCCCTGGAACCGCATTACTCCTTTTTGTTGTGGATATCAGGTCTTTCTTGATGAGTTCATAAAGAGACATAATAAAATCAGAGTTAAGCCTATATCGCTCCTGTATATCACGCTCATCGATCTCTGAGAGGTTGATTCTGGCTGGGAAGATTCTCCTCCTCCTCCGTCGTCTTAAGTACTGCTTCCTAGTAATACTATTATTGGTACGTTGTCTATACTGTGGTGGTGGCGGCTGGTAATGGTACTCCTCCTCCTCCTCTTCTTCTTCCTCCTCCTCCTCTTCTTCTAATTGTTCACGTCGGGCTCGCAATCTCCTCAGTATCAAATACGGCACCTCCCAAAACATGATGCCCTATAGAGCAGGTGCTGGGGAGACACAAAATAAAAAAAGACAAGTGCATAGTTACGTAAACCACAAAAAACCCCAAACTTATGACTCAATTTTTATAAACATAAAGACAAACTAATCATGGTTTGCGTTGAAGAATAAAGGGCCTGAGCACATCATGTTGCTATGCAATACAAGTGGCTGGATGTTTGCAGGATTGCACAGCACCTACATAGCAGTGCTGACCCCAATTACAATGAATGGGACTGCGCTGCTTTGCGCACCGAAATGCATGAAGCAGTTAGTTGTCAGAAAGCACTGCTCCACGACATTTAAGTGAGCGCATCAGACAGTGCTGTCTATGCTCTGTCTGATGTACTTGCCTATCATACGCAAACATGAAATAAAGGCGCCTGGAAAAAAGGGCGCGGGGACTGCCGCTAGTAAAATATAGCTTAAGTTAGTGATATTCTACTATTCCAATATTTACCAATATTTTACTATGGCTAAACCTAACCCTACTCTCACACATAATTCTTCCCTGGTGGTGCCTAGCCCTAAGACCCCCCCATTGATGCCTAACCATAAGACACCCCCCCCCCCCCCCACCCGGTGGTGCCTAACCTAAGAACCCCACAGGTGGTGCCTAAACCTAACCTAACTCCCCCTGGTTACACCTAACCCTAAATCTTCCTCCTAAAGACCCTCCCCCCTTTCCGCAGCTTTTATCATAGGCTCCTATGGCGCCTACGTTTTTTCCGTAAGGGCTCTTGTGCCCTTTTTCCCTGCTTCGCTGTCATACACCACTAAGTGTTGGTGAGATAACAGCAATGTGACTTTGTGCTCAGACCCCCAACCAATGTTTAAAGTAGAACCATATTTAGATACAACGTGAGTAACTTACTTGTGAAATAAGTAACTTAGATTCCATGCAGCATTAAAAAGTTTCCATCACTCTAGACTAGAGTTGGCTCTCATTGGGACTCTCGTTGGAGAATTGTCATCCAGAGGAAATACTGCAGCGATGGGTGACTTTCTATGGGAAAAGGAAACTTCCAGGAGTAACATCATGACGTGCACAGATGTTATCAAATACAACAAATGCACCGGTAACCCCCAGTACCCCATCTAAGCGTATGACAAGCAGGCTAGAATCAGGACACGTAAGCCTCCAGTTTTCTGACACAGAGTATAATGTGCATGAATATCTGTGTTACAGGCATGTGTCTGGGCCAATGCAGAAAGTGCAAGCTTATCCAGACTAGACTGTAAAGCTATGAACACTTTAAAATTGTGCTTCAAACAATTATTAGATATAATTTTGGGCAACAGTGTTGGAAAGAATACTGTACAGAAATACAACTTAGCTCTCAGTTCTGTTTTATGGAGAGGGAAAGGGTAAGACGAGTCGGTGAAGTACCCTGTTGAGAAGTTCCTGCAACCACAATGCACGGTTACAAGTGATCACATGACAGACCACAAATGACCTTGTCAGTGATATCTGAGATACACAGATTTTTATGCAAAAAGAGCAGGAAGGATCCGTTTAGTCGAGGAAAACGGCGAGAAAAGCAGGGGCCATACTTGTTTAAAGGGATACTGTAGGGGGGTAGGGGAAAAAAAAAAGTTGAACTTACCCGGGGCTTCTAATGGTCCCCCGCAGATGTCCTGTGCTCGCGCAGCCACTCACCGATGCTCTGGTCACCGCCTCCAGTTAACTTTTGAAACTTCAGACTTTAAGTTGGAAAAACCACTGTGCCTACGTAGTCATGTCCTTGCTGCGGCTGACGTCACCAGGAGCTTACTGCACAGGCGCAGACCATACTGGGCCTGCGCAATACACTCCTGGTGACATCAGCGGGAGGGAGGTGGTTTTCCGACTTTAAAGTCACAAATTCCGGAAGTGAACTGGAGGCGGGACCAGAGCATCGGTGAGTGGCTGCGCAAGCACAGAACGTCTGCGGGGGGACTATTAGAAGCCCCGGGTAAGTTCAACTCTTTTCCCCCCTACCTCAATACAGTACTCCTCTAAAGTGACTATAGGAAGGACACAGGAAAAGAAAAAAAAATATCCTTTGTTTCAACTGTCAGACTCCGAAAGTGAACCTTAACTGTCAAAAATAAAGAGTTTAACTTACCTGCGCAGGACGCTATTGCAGACGGCAATGCGAACAAGGATACGCATTGCCAGGGCTGCACGGTACAGTGCCCCGCCAAAAACAAAACTAGCTGGCGGCAGGGGAACAGAGGATCGTAGAGGATGGTGCAAGACAGGACAGCTGCACGTAGAAGCCCCAGGTAAGTGAAACTTTATTTTTGACAGTTAAGGTTCCCTTTAAATTTGTGTGCTGTTTCACACCATGAAATAAATTGCACGCAATGTTTTCCTGTGGAGACATGCATGTTCATTCGGAACTCAACTAAGTCCTTTAATGCATAAAAACGGAAACGCACGAAATGCGCAAAGTTGTCTGCATAAAACCACAAGCTTCTTCTGCAGAAGTGGTCCCAGCATAAGGCTAAATACACACATCTGACGGACTCTTCTTGCTGCCTCTTGTGGCTCTCATGAGCGTACCCTATGGGAAATCTTGCACTACCACTGCGATAACTGTCAGGAAGAAGCATGCAGTAATGATGCAGGCACAGTGGACATTATAGAGCCACATTAGGGAGGCACTAAAATGCGGAACACGACGCAGCAATGATAAGCCTCTGCGACGTTCACAGTGCAATGTTAGCATTGCGGTGTAACGTGTAGCGTTGTGGTAACACACTGCTGCAGTGAGTTACTGCTAAACGCAAGCATTCAAAAAGGTACAGGGAAGAATACTTTTCATTGTCTGTATTCTCCACTGTACCTTACTGTATGTGGCACAACACAGCCGTAACATGTGGTAGGACTTTTCTTGTACCATAGCGTTGTGTTCCTGTTAAAACAGGGGGGTAATTATTGTTTAATTGCAATTATATGCGTACACCTGCAATGAGAATCCTGATTTCCAAACATTTCCATTTAGGAAAACCTTAGTAAATTAGGCCATTTATGCCAACCAGCAGGACCTCCAGACAAAGTAATTTAGTCCAGTAAACCACCAAATTTGCAAGTTCTCTGATACCACCACATCAGCAAAGCTTGTGGGAACATAAGCGCTTGCACTATATTGCACCAAATTAACCAAGTCTGTTTTATTGCAGTCTGGTCTTGTGATCAGTTTGAAACCAGTCCTGAAGAAAACATTTAGCTGGCTATAGACAGCTCACACTCAACTTCATGAAGTTATGGATCCCAGAAAACGCACTCCCATGTAATAAACAAACTTTTGCAATGATATTAAAGTTTAGCCATTTACTTCCTTGTCAAATAGGTTTGCACGGTCGCAATGACGGCCCGTGATGGCGTAGTAGTATAGAGATGCTCGTGTATAACCATTTTCCTCCATGCACGATCAGCTCCATGCTACTATGCAGGCCGCCATTGAGCCTGTATGGTGCGGCCATGAAAAAGAAGAGTGTCCCGGCAAGCACTGGTGGGCTGCTGGAGGATCGGAGAAGCCTCCCTCTTAATATGCAACTCTTGTTTTCTTTTCTCACAGGTTTACTTTAACCACTTCACCACTGAGGGGTTTTACCCCCTGAGCACCAGAGCAATTTTCACCTTTCAGCGCTCCTTCCATTCATTCGTCTATAACTTTATCATTACTTATCGCAATGAAATGAACTATATCTTGTTTTTTCCGCCACCAATTAGGCTTTCTTTAGGTGGGACATTATGCCAAGAATTATTTTTTTCTAAATGTGTTTTAATGGGAAAATAGGAAAAACGTGGGGAAAAAAATAATTATTTTTCAGTTTTCGGCCATTATAGTTTTTAAATAATGCATGCTACTGTAATTAAAACCCATGAAATGTATTTGCCCTTTTGTCCCGGTTATAAAACCATTTAAATTATGTCCCTATCACAATGTTTGGCGCCAATATTTTATGTGGAAATAAAGGTGCATTTTTTTCATTTTTGCGTCCATCCCTAATTACAAGCCCATAGTTTATAAAGTAACAGTGTTATACCCTCTTGACATAAATATTTAAAAAGTTCAGTCCCTAAGGTAACTATTTATGTATTTTTTTTTAATTGTAAATTTTTAAAAAATTTTTTAATTACAAAAAAAAAAAATGGGGAGTGTGGGAGGTAATGAGTTAATTTTATGTGTAAAAGTCATTTATTTGTATGTAAAAAATGTGTAGGGTGTAGTTTACTATTTGGCCACAAGATGGCCACAGTAACTTTTTGTTTTAATGCGACCTCCAAGCTTCCTTCCGGAAGCTTGGAGGAAATATAAGGAGGCTGGACACGTGAGTTTTTTCTCACAATGATCGCGCTGCCCATAGGAGAGCAGCGGATCATTGCGGGGCTTAGATCAACGAACGGGAATGGATTTTCCCGTTCATTGATCTCTGGGCGAGCGGCGGCGGCGTGTTTACTAGCGGCGGGCGGAGTGTTTACGAGCGGGAGCGCGGACAGCGTCGGGAACACGGAAAGTACGTATTTCTCCGTCCCTGGTTGTTAAAGGATGGAAAAAGGGGCGGAGAAATACGTACGCGCGGGGGTAAAGTGGTTAAAACCTCCATATTATTTATCAAGATGTAAGATAAACATGAAAGTGATAGGCTGATATAATATAGGAGCAGTTGAAATTACAGTTTAGTAATGTAGCGATTGTTTGTACACACACACACACACACTTCAATCCTGCCTATATGTAGATAGTCAAAACTGTCAAGTACTACTACTAACTATCGTAAATAAAAAAATAAAAAAAGGTAATTTCGCCGATATACGGTATTTCAGCTTTGGGGAGGGAACTCCTTGCTCATAAAGGGCTCTATGCATACAAAATTTGTGGCAAAAAAAACTCCTGGAGGGAAAATACCGCAGCGGTATTTTAGACTTCTGGGTGGGCATTCATAAAAATGTTGGCAGCTGCGATAGCAGAGCGGAGATCTCCCGCTGAAGGCTGGCGGTAAGCTGTCGGAAGGCATGCGGAAACACTTAAGCCGGCAGAGTCCCTCCGTGTGCTGCTCTCTCTGGGAGGTCTGTCCCATTCACTTGTATGTAATCCGCAGGCTTCGAGGAAGCGGTATTTCCCGTCCACATACCGCTTCCTCTAATCTTTATGAATGGCCATTTTGTTACTTTTTTCTAGATAAATCTAGAAAAACACTGCAGAAGGCGGAAATTTCTCGCTCTGCTGGGGGATTGTAGATTTTCATGCGGGAACAGCTTTTATGAATGCCCACTTTGCTAAATGGTCGGGAAAGTCCGCTGTTTTGAGCGGAAAACTTGCGGTAACGGTTTATGAATAGAGCCCACAGAATAGATTCTGCTTGTGACTGGAAACATTCTGGGCTGAAGACTTTTGCTTGTTTTGACTATGATAACAAACTTGGACGCAACAGTCTGTCTTTCTCTGCCTCTTAAAGAGAACCCGTGACCAAGAATTGAACTTCATCCCAATTAGTAGCAGATAACCTCTTTTACATGAGAAATCTTTTCCTTTTCACAAACTCTGTATGGCTGATATTGTGGTGAAACACCTCCCACAGTGTGATATCAGGACCATGGCCCATTTCCTGTCTGTGAACCTCATTGCCTTGTGGGAAATAACAGCTGTTTAATGCTAGGTCCAACTGCCAAAAAAAGCAAGCAGCATCTCCTTCCACTGACATCACCTGCCAGCAGTAAAAATATCACCATGTGGTAAATGTCAGAATGTAAATCAGGGAGAGGAAAGATTTTACAATGGGAAAAAACTGACTAAATCACTTATACATAATCATTGTAAAAAAGCACTTTATTACATTAATTTCACTGGAGTTCCTCTTTAAAGGGGAACTGAAGAGAGAGGTATATGGAGGCTGTCATGTTTATTTCCTTTTAGACAATACCAGTTGCCTGGCAGCCCTGCTGATCCTCTGCCTCTAATACTATTAGCCATAGCCCCTGAACAAGCATGCAGCAGATCAGGTGTTTCAGTGGTTCAGACTTATAAGTCTGATCTGACAAGACTAGCTGCATGCTTGTTTCTGGTTTTAATCAGATACTACTGCAGAGAAATAGACCAGCAGGGCTGCCAGGCAACTGGTATTGATTAAAAGGAAATAAACATGACAGCCTCCATATACCTCTCTCTTCAGTTCCCCTTTAAAGCAGACCTACAGCCTAAAATTATATGTTACATAAATTAACAGGGATCATATCAGTATTACCGCTGTGAAAAGTGGTTGACAGGCATTTGTCAAGAATTTGACACAGGAGGCCTACTGTGGGTGATGGGTAGTTGTGAGGTATTTTCCCATCTTGACCATGTCCTAACCGTGCACTGCTGTGTTTTCAGGAGTTCACGTGCTAATCTATGACGGTGTATTTGCAGCACAACTGAGTGATAGATGCTCCATAAAATGTAAAAACAAAACAAAACAAAAAAACCACACACCCAAAAGTGTGCCTCCAGCCACCAGAATTGAAAACCCACTTTTTTATGGGTCAAAGATTAAACTCCTCAAAGTAGACCTAAGGAGGTGGTTACAGTAAATGGGTAAATTTTTAGTGAAGGCCATGAATTCCAATTGTAGGGCAATTTCTTACCTCACAAGCAGAATTCACCTGTGCTAAACAGTAACCTTCATAAAAAAAATCTGTCAAGCGCACAGGATCTATGCCTGCAATGTTATAAAGCAAATGAATTATCAAGGGGTGAGCAGCACAAACCAACTTTTAATGCAATTTTTTTGCAAAGTATGCACGCAGCAGTGGAGACCCCAATCCCCACAAGTAATATATATAACATACAGAGGGGCTGCAGCACACAACAGGAAAAACAGTGACAGGGGCTCTTGGTTACGCTTTAACGCGCTTAAGCTCACCAACTGCGCCAAAGTGTCCCCGGTCTGGTGAGTCCTACTCTATACATTATATGGTTAGAGTAGGACTCACCAGATCGGGGACACTTTGGCGCAGTTGGTGAGCTTAAGCGCGTTAAAGCGTAACCAAGAGCCCCTGTCACTGGTTTTCCTGTTGTGTGCTGCAGCCCCTCTGTATGTTATAAAGCAAATGTAAATTGTTTTAGCCAATCAAAATCAACAGGATGTGCATCGGAATGGCCCATTTTCAAGCTGTATACAATTTGCATGAAAACTGCATGCAAGATGGGATTATTTGCATCTCTTTGACTATCTCTCAAGTTGTTCTACCTTTAAAATGCAACATCAGTGATTCAAATCGATTTAAGCTGAAATGAGATCAAGAGGATAAGGTGGTGGAATAGATCACTACTACGCAACTTAGAGCACTTTCAGACAGATAGCTGAAGGTAGTGAATAGTCTCCTGCAGCAGCTGGGCACTGGCAGTAGACAGGCACCCTCCTAATGGAGTCATATCTGAGTGCGGCCGGAGACGTGCTCAGGTGCGACATGGTTTTATGCCACACCGCTACCCTACATGTGTGAAATGCTGACATGCATGGTGTTACAAACACTGCCATTCAGCTGCATTTAAATTACACCCATACCGCCCAACTTTTTGAGATGAGAAAGAGGGACACTTAAGCCACACCCCTGATCACACCCCTGCCACATCCCGTCACAACCCTAGTCACGCATACTATACAGATTTTATAAGAAAAATATTTTGTTTTATAATTCAAACCACACTGGTCCTTTCTATCCTTGTTCATTTTCCTTCATATTAACATTTTAAAATTAGTAATATATCACTTTAAAGGATGGGAATAAAATTAGAGCCAAACATTTTTTTAGTGGAGGAATATATATATTTACATAGAAAGAGGGACAAATGAGGAGGAAAGAGGGACAAGGCTTTCAAAGAGGGACTGTCCCTCCGAAAGAGGGACAGTTGGGAGCTATGTACACCCAAATGGCACTCGTGGGCGGCAGACGGGACACTGAACAGGTTCCCAATCGCGCAGTTCAGCCGTCCGTCTGAAAGACGCCTTATATTCAGTTGGGAGAGAATGTTCACTTGATATATTGGGCCATTATTGACACAAAGGTGTCAGCTTTGGAGACACTGGAATATATATGTATCTACCACATAAAAAAACAAATTAGATGCACTATGATAGTGTTTTATTTATTTATTTTTTATTTATTTCATTCCCTGTGAAACAGAAGCTTACAGGGAAGACAAGTTTGGTCTTTATTAAAACTGAAAGTAATTACATGGAATCTCTTGGTGTCCCATCCCCAGTACACTGTGCCCCGAGATTTGCCGCACTGACAGAGGCGAGCCCACAGAGCCTGGAGGCTGCTGCATTGCGGTGACTGGCAGCACAGAGCGCATCACCCACTGACACAGCAACGCGACTCCCACTGTCCCCATCTATCCCTTCTCCTTCAGCTCAATAACTCACCATGGTGCACCTATCCTCACACGCTCTGTCCGCTGACATACACAACACTTCCGCTTCCCGGGAAACACGCACCCTTCAAAGAGTTCCGCTTGCCAGTGCTGTGTGTACTTCTCTTCTACAGCACGGCTGGCTGCCACTCTGGACAAAATCACAGGACAGTGCTGACCATGCTGATGCTGTATCCCATATATGCCAGAGCTTCCATCTTTGGGAGCCCTGTCCCCCTGTCTCTCTTTCCTCCTCATTTGTCCCTCTTTCAGGACCTTTTGTCCCTCTTTCTATGTAAATATATATATTTATCTACTAAAAAATGTGTTTGATTGACTCTAAACTTTATTCCCATGCTTTAAATTGATATATTACTAATTTAAAAATGTTAATATGAAGGGGGAAAAAACAGGATAGAAAGGACCAGTGTAGTTTGAATTATAAAACAACATATTTTTCTTATCAAATCTTTATGGTAGGCATGACTAGGGTTATGATGGGGCGTGATCAGGGTTGTGGCTTAAAGGAGAACTGTAGTGAGAGGTATATGGAGGCTGCCATATTTATTTCCATTTAAGCAATACCAATTACCTGGCTATCCTGCTGATCCTCTGCCTCTAATGCTTTCAGCCATAGGCCCTGAACAAGCATGCAGCAGATCAGGTGTTTCTGACAGTTTTGACAGATATGATAAGATTAGCTGCATGCTTGTTTCTGGTGTGATTCAGACACTTCTTTAGCCAGATGGATCAGCAGGGCTGCCATGCAACTGGTATTGCTTAAAAGGAAATAAATATGGCAGCCTCCATATACCTCTCACTACAGTTCTCCTTTAAGTGTCCCTCTTTCTCATCTCAAAATGTTGGGAGGTATATATACCCTGTCGTTAAAGGGGAACTGAAGAGAGAGGTATATGGAGGCTGTCATGTTTGTTTCCTTTTAATCAATACCAGTTGCCTGGCAGCCCTGCTGGTCTATTTCTCTGCAGTAGTATCTGATTAAAACCAGAAACAAGCATGCAGCTAGTCTTGTCAGATCAGACTTATAAGTCTGAACCACTGAAACACCTGATCTGCTTCATGCTTGTTCAGGGGCTATGGCTAATAGTATTAGAGGCAGAGGATCAGCAGGGCTGCCAGGCAACTGGTATTGTCTAAAAGGAAATAAACATGACAGCCTCTATATACCTCTCTCTTCAGTTCCCCTTTAAAGGAGAATTATTAAAAGCAAAACTCCACTTTCATGAAGTATTGCTATGCATATAACAGTGTCCCACAAGATTGTTGTATTCTATTTTTATTCCAACTATCCTTTTCAAATCGCAGTCAACTATGAATTTCCAGCAATGAAATTACTCTCGAGTCTGTACACCTGATGTAATATCCATTGACTGGCAGCAAAATGAGCCACTCTCAAATCACAGCCTGTGTTAGGAAACCTGTGGAATAACCATATTTATATAGATATTTTGTATGAAAGGTGAAATAAGGTTTGCTTTTAATATTTGCAATGTATACAGCTGAACTATGGGGATGACAATTTACTCACCTGTTGTGGCGCTTTTCTTTCTCTGTAAAACAAAAAAAAAAATCTGAGGCAGAGATTTTCTGAATGGAGCCATCCATTGCACACTGTCAAATAAAAGTGTGAAGAGAGGTGAGGGGGGAGACAGGCAGGTCCCAATTCCACATTAGAGCCAGAGTAGAATTATCCACAAGGCAACCTAGGCAGGGGCCTAGTGGGAATCAACTGCCACCTTATTTGCAAAGCATCAGCTTTATTTTTGCACCAATTTTGATTACTCTGCCCTCCTGCTTTGCCTCACCTCATAAGTAGGGGTTCCCACTGATCATTCCTACTCAGTAGCCTGTGCTTCTGCATACCCAACACTGATAACTACTAACATGTCTGCCAGGGCTAAATAATAGCACTGCCATCCTTCATAGCAATGATGCTTCTAATGTTACTCCCAACATGGCTATGAAGTAAACTAACAGTTATAATTTGAACCAAGGTGTCCAGATGTGCAGCCACTTGTCACAGAAACAAATTGCCAGCAATTGTCACCAAAGTTATTACAGTGGGGATCAGGCAGCCGATGGGGAACTCTAAGCTCTAAGCATGGGAAAGGGAAGGGTGCATTTACACCATCCCAAGTATTATTCCTGTACCTTACTGTGCCATACAGCCACACAAATTCTCTTTGCTCCCTTCCTCCCCTTGCAACTGATATCCTTCGTGCACCAGATGTCACATCCATTATCTATGCATCCAGCAGTCACCCTAAGGGCCCTTTTCCACTACAGCGTTTGATTGCTGAATCGCAAAACCGCTAGTGATTTTAAAATCGCTACGGTTTGCTTTTTAACATAGGAATCGCGGTAGGTAATTTCCACTACCGCGTTTTTTTACTAAATCGCGATTGCGCCACGGAGCGATTATTGCTGCAATTTTGCTATGCAGTGCATAGCAAAATCGCGATCGCAAACGTCAGGGAAAAAAAGACTTTTGCTGAATCGCAATCACTAGCGTTTAGCGCTACCGCTAGCGATTGCTAGTAAAAAAGGGCCCTTAGGCCCGTTTCACAATAGCAATTTTGTGGCAAAATGGTTCAGTGAAAAAGGATCTGATCACCAGTCGATTGGATCCGTTTTCACGCTGTTGCCACTCCGTTTCCTCTCCGCTGCTTCCATTGCGTTTCGTTTCCTCACATCCCCCAAGACCCCCACCCCTCAGTGAATTTTTCTATTTTAAACGGTCTCTTTCTTCACTTGTGTGAAGAAATGCTCCGTTTTCTCATTGCCCCCAATGCAGCATTTCATCTTCCGTTTCTGGTCCGCTGTGTCCAGAAAAATTGGTGCTGCAAGAAAGTTGCAGTCCGTTCAGCTGAACGTACAGAACAGATCTGTACAGACGCATGTGAACGGTTCCTTAGGTTAACATTGGATCCGTTCACAAGTCGTTCCGTTTGTACAGTATACAGTACATTCCGTACCGCGAACAGACTGTTTTTTTTTAATCACAAGTGTGAAATGAGCCTTATCCTGTACATTGTGCTGTCCTGCAGCTGTCTCTCCTCTCCCCATATGACAAGCCCAACGTCTCCACTACTCTGTTCCTACCACCCTTTCCCTCCTCCTTGTCTTCTCTGCTCATAACCACTACTGCTGCTATTTCCTTCTGCAGTGCATAACAGTTATTATATCTCATCAAGTCATCACATGGGAACAGCTCCAGTGCTGCAGTCTCCCTGCTCTGCTTCCAGGTGGAGATTGTTGGGATGCCGTGCGGCTATGGTTGGAGCCTGAAGCAGATCAGTTAGCAGTCCAACAACTCTTCATTCAGGAGCTGGAGATTGCCAGACAAATCGGAGTTCCCTCAATTTGGCTGAAAGCCAGAGTATCACCAGACAAACAGTGATGAGGCGGCACACAAAAGGCTTTGCTAGTTACAGCGTGTATTGGTAATGGAGCAAACACTACATGTTACGAACCTTCACGGTTCTTCCTCAGGTGTAAAATGAAAACAATCCCAACAGGTACATTTATAATAGCACAAGACCACACCCTTTGGTTAAGGGTGTGGTGGTCACTACCTAGACAATGGCCACGCCTTACTACTACAACACCAAGCATCGTTTAATATCTTATTAAATGTCTTAAATGTATAAATAGATAAATATACAAACATACATAGGTAATACATACCTGTGCAAATATTGTGCAAAAAAGTGCATGAAAAATAAAAAATAATTCCTCAAACCACCTACAAAATATGCTTGACTAAGGGCAGATTGTAAGCCCGACACGAGTCAGTTGAACCTTGTGATTTTACCACCATTGCCATGTGGAATTTTTGAATGAATAAAGAACATCAGCGTTTTTCTACCAGTATTTGGTTTGCGGATCCTTCTGTGTACATCTGTGGACATCTTGGCTCTCCTGATCCTGCACCTACCGGTTTGAATTGTGGGGGTTGAGCGTTTTGAACTTCTCCATTTCCAGAATGGCACCAGTCAGAGCACTCTGCTTCTCTGGCGAGAGGTTCCTCCTCACAATCTCGCAGCCCCAAAGACATTAGCCTCACCAAATGGGATCTGGAGGTGGCCCGAGACCACACAAGTTTGTGTGGAAGCTGCAATCTGCAAAGACTACTGAGGCCTTGTCTATAGAGATTACCGATATAGGGGTTAGAACTGGCAGGCTTGAAACTAAGTATGATGACGTATTTAATGCCCACATCTTCAGAAAGATCATGATACCCCAAAAGCCTCAGTGGACCTTTTGCAGATTCATTCTGAACTTAGACAATCGTAACAGGCGCAACAGTCATTTTGAGTCAATTTTAGCCTCAATCCACTAAGGACAGTTAAAGGGGTTCTGTGAAGGCTTTAAAAAAAACCAGACACTTACCTGGAGCTTCTATCAGCCCTCTGCAGTTGTCATGTTCCACACTGTCTTCGTACGATGTTCCGTTCCCTGCCGCCAGCACCAGTCTGTTATTTATCTAAACTGACGAATAGTGCTCACTCCCGCGCGCGTCATCGGGAGCTTACTGCGCAGGTGCAGTACAAAGTTTTCTTGTACTACGCCTGCGCAGTAAGCTCCAGATGACGCACGCGGGAGCGAGCACATGCACACCTGTGCAGCCGCAGTTAGGTCAGATGCCGAATTAATAATAATAATCCGAACATTTGTATAGCGCTTTTCTCCTTTCGGACTCAAAGCGCTCAAGAGCTGCAGCCACTGGGACGCGCTCAAGAGGCCACCCTGCAGTGTTAGGGAGTCTTGCCTTGAACTCCTTACTGAATAGGTACTTGACCTAGCCAGGATTTGAACCCTGGTCTCCCATGTCAAAGGCAGAGCCTTTAACCAGTACACTATCCAGCCACACATTAGACCAGGAGCGGCGGCGGGGAACAGCGGATTCGTAGAGGATGGAGCGGGACATGACAGCTGGAGGGGGCCAATAGAAGCCCCAGGTAAGTGTCCGTTTTTGTTTTTTTAACCCTCACAGAACCCCTTTAAATAAAATTATTTTGGTTGGTAAAATTTATGCACAGTTTTTCAAAATTCACTAAGATTCCCTCTAATGAGGCGGAAGTTCGGTAATTTACCAAACATGCTTCACTAAGCCTTGCTAGGTAAGTGTCACTTACCAGCCATGTAGTAGGTCAGCGGTGAGCTGTGTGCATAAGTCTGAGATTTCTGTCCAGTTTTTCTGTCCAGATTACTGCCACCGAAAGAAAGGGAGATGACACCCCCCACCTTCAGCCTTGCTCACCAGCTATATTCTTTATGCCTTGTGTATAATAAATCCATATGTAGCATCTATAAAAGACATCAACAGCTTTCCATAGCAAAACACAGTTTAATAAGGCAGCCCAATGGCCCCTGATAAAATTCCACGTACTTAAAACAAAAAGCGCTTTTGCTGAGCGATTACGGTTTTTACTTCTATTTAACCTGTAAATGAATAAATAAATACTATGTATTTATTCATAAAAACGCTCGGGAAATCACAATACAAAGCGCTTTGCAATTTCCCTATACCTTCCATTGAGCGCACATGTGAACAGTCAGCGCACATGTGAACAGTCTCATAGGAAATCATTGCACAAGCACTTTTAGGGCGATTTCTAAAATCGCCAGTGCTTAACAAGAAATCGGAAATGCTCATAGTGTGAACAAGCCCTTAAACAGCGTATCACATAAGAATCTTGCTTACGGCTCCGGTCTCCTCTCACGTGAATATAGCTGGTGAGCAGGGGAGGGGGTTTCATCTCCCTTTCTTTCTGTGGCAGTTACCTCACGCTAGTGTGTACTTGCACAAGGGTGAACTACTAAGGTTTTACTCACCATGAGGGGACCCCTCTCTGTTCCATTTTTTTTTTAAGGTGTTGATGGACTAAAGAAGAGTTGAACTGACTGGTCCTACTATCTGGTTGGATTTTGCTTTAGGAGCCTTCTCATTTAATATTCTGCAGCCTGAAGTCAATAGAAATGTAAGGCTATTGAGCGCAATATCACTGGAAAGTATACTCTACATTGAGCTCCCGGCGGAGCTCGGGCTTACCGCCAGGGAGGTTAAAGGACGATTGTAGTGAGAGGGATATGGAGGCTGCCATATTTATTTCCTTTTAAGTAATACCAGTTACCTGGCTATCCTGCCTCGAATACTTTTAGCCACAACCCCTGAACAAGCATGCAGCAGATCAAGTGTTTCTGACATTGTCAGATCTGACAAGATTAGCTGCATGCTTGTTTCTGTTCTTCAGACACTATTACAGCCAAATAGACCAGCAGGGCTTTCAGGCAACTGGTATTGCTTGAAAGGAAATAAATATGGCAGCCTCAATATACCTCTCATTACATTTGTCCTTTAATTTTTTCACTCCGTATTGCCTGATGTTTGAGAGATCCTTCATATTCGATTGGATTCATTGGGCTCTATGACCAAAGCCACCTAGGGATGCAGTAATGGCCTCAATTCACTAAGCATTACCGCACTTGGTAATGCTGAAAACAGCTGATTTTTCTAATTAGTGAGGTAAATTACCAACTTGTGCAGTAAATACCTCAAGAAATGTCAAGAAATTGCAATTCACAAAATTTACGTATTCAGTAAATCGGGCAAAATAGTTCTTTTTCTCCAGCTCTTGCCATTCGACAACTCACCCTCCATGCTGTAACATTGACAGACAGCCAATAGAGAGAACCAGGCAGCCAATAGTGAAAGCCACACAGCCCTGCTTCTCGTCCTGATTTGATCCACCATGGTGGAAGGCGGATCTTCACTGTAGCAGGGGAAAGTGACATTTTATAAGGCTTTTCTGCATCCCTTTAGATGTGAAAATCTGTATACAGTTATACAGAAGAGCTCCCTCTGGTGGCTGTAGCACATCTAAAGTGATGACAGGATGCACTGGACAGAAAACCCTGCCTCATACATACAGCTCCCTGCCTCACAGCTGGTAAGTCACATACCCAACAGGATTGAGGCCTGGAACCCATTAGAGCGTTTTATTTTAGCATTTAGGGAGCACTTTAAATTGCTAGCTATTTCCATAAACGCTCTGCCAATGTAAATGGATGGGACAGATTCCACTAGAGCGATTGAGATTAAGAAAATCGCAATCACAGGACATGCAGCATTTTGGGAGCGTTTCCATTGTAATGAATTGTATAGGAGCCGGGAGTGCGCTCCCAAAATCGCTTGCAAAACACTATCACAAATCTCTAGCGATTGCGCTTTCTTTTTTTAACAAATTAATTTTTATTTTGAACACAAACAAAGAGAACAGTACACAGGAAATAGCATTGTACTCCTACATGCAGGAGGTTGCATGGGTAAAAAAAGCATTAATGGTACAGAAATCATAATGTAGGAAGTGTGGGAACAACATCTTCAGAGAGGAAACTACAGGTCCTTCTCAAAAAATTAGCATATTGTGATAAAGTTCATTATTTTCTGTAATGTACTGATAAACATTAGACTTTCATATATTTTAGATTCAAATACACACAACTGAAGTAGTTCAAGCCTTTTATTGTTTTAAAGGACTTACGAGGCCAAGTATACAAAAAAAATAAATAAAAAAAGTTAGCTACCTGGATAAGCTTGTAAGGCACGGAGGACGCCGTCCGCGCCCTCCGTGCCGTTCTGCCTGGTCCCCGCCGCTGAACAGCCCCCCGAACGGTCCCCGACCGCGCGGCCTGGGTCGGGCTCCCCAGCCTGTACCAAGATGGCCACCGAAACTGGCCGTGGCTGCGCAGTCCGCATAGCCGCGAGTGCGGCTGCCAAGCTCTAAGGCCAACCCCCCCGATCCACGCTACTGTTACGTGGATCGGGGGGTTGGCCTTAGAGCTGCGTAGCCGCACTCGCGGCTATGCGGACTGCGCAGCCGCGGCCAGCTCCGGTGGCCATCTTGGTACAGGCTGGGGGGAGCACGACCCGGGCCGCGCGATCGGGGACCGTTCGGGGGGCTGTTCAGCGGCGGGGACCAGGCGGAACGGCACGGAGGGCGCGGACGGCGTCCTCCGTGCCTTACAAGCTGATCCAGGTAGCTAACTTTTTTTATTTATTTTTTTGTATACTTGGCCTCTAAGTCCTTTAATATTGATGATTTTGGCATACAGCTCATGAAAACCCAAAATTACTATCTCAAAAAAATTAGCAGATTTCATCTGACCAATAAAAGAAGTGTTTTTAAAACCAAAAAAGTCAACCTTCAAATAATTATGTTCAGTTATGCACTCAATACTTGGTCGGGAATCCTGTTGCAGAAATGACTGCTTCAATGCGGCGTGGCATGGAGGCAATCAGCCTGTGGCACTGCTCAGGTGTTATGGAGGTCCAGGATGCTTCGATAGCAGCCTTAAAGGGATACTGTAGGGGGGGTCGGGGGAAAATGAGTTGAACTTACCCAGGGCTTCTAATGGTCCCCCGCAGACATCCTGTGCCTGCGCAGCCACTCCCCAATGCTCTGGCCCCGCCTCCGGTTCACTTCTGGAATTTCAGACTTTAAAGTCAGAAAACCACTGTGCCTGCATTGCCATGTCCTCGATCCTGCTGATGTCACCAGGAGCGTACTGCGCAGACACAGACCATACTGGGCCTACGCAGTATGCTCCTGGTGACATCAGCGGGATCGAGGGCACGGCAACGCAGGCGCAGTGGTTTTCAGACTTTAAAGTCTGAAATTCCAGAAGTGAACCAGAGGCGGGGCCGGAGCATCGGTGAGTGGCTGCGTGGGCACAGGATGCCTGCGGGAGACCATTAGAAGCCCCGGGTAAGTTCAACTCATTTTCCCCCAACCCCCCTACAGTATCCCTTTAAGCTCATCCAGAGTGTTGGGTCTTGCGTCTCTCAACTTTCTGTTCACAATATCCCACAGATTCTCTATGGGGTTTAGGTCAGGAGAGTTGGCAGGCCAATTGAGCACAGTAATACCATGGTCAGTAAACCATTTACCAGTGGTTTTGGTACTGTGAACAGGTGCCAGGTCGTGCTGAAAAATGAAATCTTCATCTCCATAAAGCTTTTCAGCAGATGGAAGCATGAAGTGCTCCAAAATCTCCTGATAGCTAGCTGCAGTGACCCTGCCCTTGATAAAACACAGTGGAGCAACACCAGCAGCTGACATGACACCCCAGACCATCACTGACTGTGGGTACTTGACACTGGACTTCAGGCATTTTGGCATTCCCCTCTCCCCAGTCTTCCCTCCAGACTCTGGCGGCTTGATTTCCGGATGACATGCAAAAGTTGCTTTCATCCGAAAAAAGTACTTTGGACCACTGAGCAACAGTCCAGTGCTGCTTCTCTGTAGCCCAGGTCAGGCGCTTCTGCCGCTGTTTCTGGTTCAAAATTGGCTTGACCTGGGGAATGCGGCACCAGTTGCCCATTTCCTGCACACGCCTGTACACGGTGGCTCTGGATGTTTCTACTCCAGACTCAGTCCACTGCTTCCGCAGGTCCCCCAAGGTCTGGAATCGGTCCTTCTCCACAATCTTGCTCAGGGTCCGGTCACCTCTTCTCGTTGTGCAGCGTTTTCTGCCACACACTTTTTCCTTCCCACAGACTTCCCACTGAGGTGCCATGATACAACACTCTGGGAACAGCCTCTTCCTTCAGAAATTTCTTTCTGTGTCTTACCCTGTTGCTTGAGGGTGTCAATGATGGCCTTCTGGACAGCAGTCAGGTCGGCAGTCTTACCCATGATTGCGGTTTTGAGTAATGAACCAGGCTGGGAGTTTTTAAAAGCCTCAGGAATCTTTTGCAGGTGTTTAGAGTTAATTAGTTGATTCAGATGATTAGGTTAATAGCTCGTTTAGAGAACCTTTTCATGATATGCTATTTTTTTGAGATAGGAATTTGGGGTTTTCACGAGCTGTATGCCAAAATCATCAATATTAAAACAATAAAAGGCTTGAACTACTTCAGTTGTGTGTAATGAATCTAAAATATATGAAAGTCTAATGTGTATCAATACATTACAGAAAATAATGAACTTTATCACAATATGCTAATGTTTTGAGAAGGACCTGTATATCATGAGAATATAGAGATAACTCAAGTATGCAGAGTATATAACAATTTCTAAGTATTTGGACCATGTAGCTTATTTTATTACCCAATAGTAGCAGACATATTTGTGGAGTAGGCGAACAAAGCTGCTAAAGAGTGGAAGACAAGCAAGAAGGAATAGAAAATATTGAAAAAGAGAAGAGGAGAAAGGAAAGGGTAAGAAGAAGGGGAAAAAGAGAAGAGAAGAAAAGAGAGACTCTGAGCCCACCTCCCAGCCAACGTGTGAATATATTATCAGCATCCGTGCTAAAATGTAGTAGTCCACAAAGAAGCGGCTCAAGGCTCTATATTGGAACCAGCCGTCATAACGTTATTATACCATGGTGCCCATACTTTGTGAAAGCGCTGTGGACAATTCCTGTTTTTGTATGTCATTTGATATAAAGGAAGAGCAATATTGATAAATTAAAAATAGACAAGGCACCTGGCCCGGATGGCATGCATCCTCGGGTCCTAAGGGAATTAAGTTCAGTTATAGATAAACCCCTTTATCTTATCTTTTGTGACTCTCTTGCAACTGGCAGAGTCCCAGTGGATTGGCGTACAGCCCACGTTTTCCCATTATTTAAGAAGGGCAAAAAATCTGATCCAGGAAATTATAGACCTGTAAGTTTAACATCAGTTGTATGCAAACTATTTGAGGGGTTACTAAGAGATACTATACATGACTTCATAGTAGAAAATAATCTTATTTCTCAGCATCAACATGGGTTTACTAAAGACAGGTCCTGTTTGACTAACATGCTCAGCTTTTATGAGGTAGTGAATGCTAATATGGATATTGGGAATGCTGTAGATGTGATATACTTGGACTTTGCAAAGGCCTTCGACACTGTTCCCCACAAAAGTCTGGTGCAAAAGTTGAGGATGCAAGGACTGGGGAAGAGTCTGTGTTCATGGATAGGGAACTGGCTAATGGACAGAAAACAAAGAGTTGTGGTCAATGGATCATACTCAAAATGGGAGACTGTTAGCAGTGGGGTCCCACAGGGGTCTGTTCTGGGTCCAGTGCTCTTCAATTTATTTATTAATGACCTAGTAGATGCAGTAGTGAGCAATGTTGCTATTTTTGCAGATGATACAAAATTGTGCAGAATCATTAACTCTCAGGAAGATAGTGTCATATTGCAACAGGATCTGGATAGGATGGCTATATGGGCACATACATGGCAGATGAAATTCAATGTTGACAAATGTAAGGTCATGCATTTTGGACATACTAATGGTCTAGCACCATACAAAATAAATGGGATACAGTTGGGGACATCAAACTTGGAGAAGGACTTAGGAGTACTCATTGACAACAAGTTAAATAATCGTACTCAATGCCAAGCAGCTGCAGCTAAAGCTAACAAAATTTTGGGATGCATTAAAAGGGAAATAAAAACTCGAGATGCTAGCATAATATTGCCCCTGTTTAACTCTCTAGTAAGGCCACATCTGGAATATGGAATTCAGTTCTGGGCACCACATTACAAAAAAGATATTGCAGTTTTAGAGCAGGTGCAGAGACGAGCAACAAAATTGATGCGTGGGATGGAAGGTCTCACTTATCGAGAAAGGTTAGATAAACTGGGTTTATTTAGTCTAGAGAAAAGACGCCTTAGAGGGGATCTAATTAACATGTATAAATACATCAGAGGGCAATATAATACCTTGGCGGATGAGCTTTTTGTCCCTAGGCCTTCTCAAAGGACTAGAGGACATGATCTGCGCATGGAGGAAAAATGTTTTAGCCATTTATTTAGGAAGGGGTTCTTTACAGTAAGAGTGATTAAGATGTGGAATGCATTGCCACAGGAAGTCGTTATGGCAAACTCTATACCTGCATTTAAAGGGGGCTTAGATGCTTTCCTTGCGTTGAAAGACATCCATGGCTACAATTACTAGGTAATGCCTAATGATGTTGATCCAGGGATTTTATCTGATTGCCATCTGGAGTCGGGAAGGAATTTTTCCCTTTAGGGGCTAATTGGACCATGCCTTGTAAGGGTTTTTTCGCCTTCCTCTGGATCAACAGGGATATGTGAGGGAGCAGGCTGGTGTTGTACTTTATACTGGTTGAACTCGATGGACGTATATCTTTTTTCAACCAAAATAACTATGTAACTATGTAACTATGATAGTATGCTTCCAGTGATTAATAGATGGTGAGGAATCACCTTTCCAGACTCTTAGAATTTCCTTGCGTGCATAGAAGCATAGTATACAGATAGCGATTGCGCTTTCTAGTGGGTTCCAGGCCTGAAGCATGTTTGATTTGTAAATTACCAAACTTATTATTCCTCATGCGGAAAATCTTTAGTGAATTTGGAAAAAAAAAGTGTATAATGCGGAATGTGAACTAAATGATTTTTTACCAAACTGCCTTTAGTTAATTGAGGCCAATGTGCATTTCTTAAAGGGAACCAATTAAGGTTCCCTTTAAATGAGAGGGATATGGATGTTTCCTTTAAAACAATACCAGTTGCTTCTCAGTCTTGCTGATCTCTTTGGCTGCAGTAGTGGCGGAATCACACACTTAAAACAAACATTCATCTAATCCAGTCTGACTTCAGTCAGAGCATCTGATCTGCACGCTTGTTGAGGGGCTGTGACTAAAAGTATTATAGAGACACAGGATCTGCAGGAGAGTCAGGCAACTGGTATTATTTTTAAAGGAAAAATCCATATCCTTCTCAGTTTAGGTTCCCTTTAAAGTGTACCAGAGATCTTGCTATCTAAATATTTGATACTTACCCGGGGCTTCCTCCCGCCCCATAAACACGTTTGAGTTCCTTGCTGTTAGGCTCGTTTGTTAGGGGTCTTCTTGATATTTGTACTTTAGATAAGTAATAAATACAACTTAAAAAAACAAAGAAAACAATTCCACACGTTTTGCTATTAACAGTGCATTTATATAGGTCCTTCAATGCTTGACATGTAAAAACTGTTTAAAAAGCCATAAAAACAAACACATACAGTGAACAAAATATAATTGCAATAAATAAACTGTGACATAAGTTTCAAGTTTAGTCTAATACTGTACAGAGGCAACTGGGAGAATCAGCATCAACATAATACTGACACTATTTAGGGTACTTTATCAACTTACTATATCTATGTACTGTCAATGTCAACTCACAATACAGTACAGTACTGGCCACCAATATAATCTACATTCAGAAGGAGTGAAACCCATGTAAGCTGGATTTACCTGTTACTTCTCCCACTAATGCCCACGCATACAATAATTTCTACTTCTACTGCTTCACAGCATAGCATACACTGAGAAGGCGGTAATCAGAAGTGTGGAGATCCTTCAAAGCTATTCAGTCATGTGACTGCCTCAGAGCTTAGCAAGAGAAATCAGCTGAAATGTGATGTACTAAACTGACAGAGCACAAACCAACCTCAGCAAGCACAAAGCCAATAGATTGAGGGGATAGCAAAGGACCATTAATGTTTATAAACAACAAGTCTAGAACGACAGGTTTCTGACATAAAAACAAAACACATCAAGTACATTTTTTAAAAAATGACTATTAAAAGACAGCTGTACACTGAAAGCTTACTTCAAACAATATGTTAGAAGTAGCCCTGATTAATAATGGAAGTATATTGCATTATTACGTTTTCTCTTAGTTAAAAAAAAGTTGATTTTACAAGACATCAATTGCCATTTGTTTACAGTGAACAACTAAGAAGTCACAGCATGTGACGCCTGTATCTCCTACTTTGCTAAACAATCTGCTTTGTTTTACCGTGTACTGGTTAAGGGCACTGCCTTTGACATGGGAGACCAGGGTTCGAATCCAGGCTAGGGTCAGTACCTATTCAGTAAGGAGTTCAAGGCAAGACTCCCTAACACTTGCAGGGTGGCCTCTTGAGCGCGTCCCAGTGGCTGCAGCTCAAGCGCTTTGAGTCCGACAGGAGAAAAGCGCTATATAAATGTTCGGATTATTATTATTAGTCTAAAGGGGCTCATACACTCAGCCAATTTTTGGACGATCGATAACTCAAAATCGATCAGTCGATTGCAAATAGATTGACCAATCGATCGATTTGTGACTGATTTCAATCGATCTGGCAGGCTGGAAAATCTAGGTCGATCTGTTGAGATTGCTTATCATTTTGCATTGGCCCTAATGGAAATCTGATGGCAAAAAAATGCCATCAGATCGATTTTCAATAGATTTCAAACTGAAATCTATTGGAAATCTGTTCCTAGTAATAAAAATGTTCCTAAACACATCAGATGGATCAGAAATCTATCTGCTGCTAATCTAACGAGTGTATGGCCACCTTTATGCTGGGAATACACAATGAGATTCTCAGCAGATTTACTGTCCAATCGATCTTTCGATCGTTTTTATGACAGATTTCCATTCACTTCTATGAGAACATCGATCACAAAAACAATCGAAATTAGATCGGACCTGTCAGAAATTATCTATCGAGCCATCTATCTGCCTAAAAAACTCATGATGTATTCCCAGCATAACAGTACATTAGGATCAGTTTACTTAGCAATAGATATATAACGCTCTCCTGCTTCTTACACACAGCGATTCCTTACTTGAGTTCTTTCCCCAGCAACTGCAGTCGTCTAATTAGTTCCTGGTGGTGGGCCTGATGTGAAAGGAGTAAAACAGCTTTCAGGATTGGCTTTATGACTGATGAGAGGGAGCCCACTATGCACACTGCGCTGCGGTATAACTTACTGTAAGCTACAATCTCATAGCAATGTGAGAAGTAGAACCACTATGGGTCCATTCATATCATCACGTATGGTCCAGAGTGCATCGAATTCCTCTGTAATATAGCAAGTCAAGCAGTGCACTACTGGACACCAAGCATGTTACGCTATTACAAATTACTGGCAACAAGGTCGGGACATGCTTTACTGCAAGATGCCTCATGCACATTGAAACAGGGATGTCCATGGGGTGGATTCTCTTGCTTTGGCCAGTCTGTTTGCTCTGTCACTCCCCATCCTCTCACAACTTCAGCCAGGCCCACTTTTTTCTCTACGCTCAGCTCCACCCACCCCCAAGCCAGGATTTTGCTGCTCCACCTCCAAGCCAAGACTCCCAGGAGCTTGGCCCTCCACAACTAGGAAGTTGGACAGCACTAACCTAAGCTGATCTTGAAGCGAAAAAAAAAATTATGATATAATGAATTGGTTGTGTAGTACAGATAATTACTAGAACATTAGTAGCAAAAAAATTCTCATTTTTATTTTCAGTTACTGTATATAGTTTTTTTTTAGAACTTTGCATTATTCTCTAATATTTGCAGTTAACACTCTACTTAGCTCAAGAGTCGGAATAGCAGCCTTTGTCTAAAGCTTCTCATGGTGGTAACTTGTTTCCTGTCAGTTGTGTACACAAATCATTCAATGGTGACTACTCAACTAAAAGTCTAAAATTATTGTATGTGTGGGCAGCATAGGCTCAGTGTTTTAAAAAATCGGCTAACAACAATTGCAGAACTAGTTTGGAAAGAACATATTTGATTGTCAGGAAACATGTAAAAGGAGGATAGGCAGACATACGATAGATATGTAGATACAGATAAGTCTGTGAATGGGAGGTCTGTCATTCCCTGCAGAAGCTGCACAGGAACGGCTCCGTAAACCAGCACACATTGCAATCTGGATTGAACAGGTACCATCCAAGAGTGCATTCCTCTGCATTGGCTTACTGCGACAGGAAATCATTTATGGCTTCTGAGGAAAATGCATATGGAGTACTATATATTGGAGAGCTGGTAATTTTCTGCTATTTTTTTTTCTTATTTAAAAAAAATATTATATGATGCTATGTATCTAAATTCCAAATGCTAGTACTCATACTCTAAGCTGCATGAGCCATATCACATGGGTAACTTATGTGCAGCAACTAATCCCTAGGAATAGCTGCTAGATGCTGTGACTAGTCTCTAAAGCCATGTACCCTCGTCATGATTTTACCAACGACTGGCAATTTATTGAGCGATGAGTGGTTATTTGACGTGATGTTGCGACATGGGCACAGGCGATCGGTCATGCCAATGTCGTTTAACGTCACGCGGCGATAAACAACCATCACGACGGATTGGGTCTTTAAGATCCCTGACAACACCATGCAAAGTACCGTGATCACTTGATTTCCAGTTTGCGCCAGTTGTGAAACATTGCGTATGCCAGCTGGCAGAAAGATGAATCGCGGGACACTCGTCGTGAGGGAGAAGTCGCTAGATCCACCTCCCTGGGCCGTTGCGGGGAGTATGAGGCTTTAGATCTGTAACTAGCTACAGTAGAGTCCTGGTTATCCGGAACTCAGCTAACCGGAAATCTCAACCAACCAGCTCAAAGTGAAAGCTAGTGATGGTCTCACGAGTAGTTAGCTACTCGAATACGTGATTCAAATGAGGCTCAATTGCCTCAGCTGTGTGCATGGGAAACGGGGTTAATTACCCAGAATTCTGTCAGCTTCTATGCATCCTAAAAGTCTTTCACGCGGCCTATGGGGCGCGTTGCAAGACTCTCTACCGTGCACTTCCTTCTTCCGGCTTGAAGGAGGAAGTGTGTAGCAGTGAGTTTTGCAACGCGTCCCATAGGCCGCGTGCAAGACGTTTGGGACGCATAGAAGCCGACGGATTTCTGGGTAATTAACCCCCCGTCCCCCATGCACACAGCTGAGGCAATTAAGCCTCATTTGCATCATGAATTAGAGTAGGTAACTACCCGTGAGCCCATCACTAGTGAAAGCTTTGAATTCGATAGGAGAAAATCGATAGCACACTTATCCGGCCATCAACTAATCCTAGTTGGGATTAGCAATGTATTAGCTTTAGGAGGAGTTTGGAAATAGTGTTTATTACTGCAAGTCTAATTCTAGTGTCTAGTTGTATGGTCATACAGACTTGCCATAGCACCCAGCATAAACTCATGGAGACTAGTTGCTGTTACAAAATCACCCCAAGAACTAAGCTGCATCACTGAGTAACCTTTCTTAACAGAATGTTACAAGTGCTCTAAATTATGTTTTTCCTGTAGGAGGCCAAGGTAGAACACAAAGGAATTATAATTTTTTAATTATAGAAACAGAAAAGATTCAAAATATCTGACAGTTTTCTTTATTTTTGTCTGTGCCCCCTCATTTCCTTTACCCCAGGGACTTAAAGAATGTCACACAAACTGCATTGTGTACACAGAGAGCAATGAAAACCTGACAGACATTGTAACTCTTCCCACATTACTAAAAAAAATGAAATAATTTATTGCTATATGTATGGTATCGCAATAAGAACTAAGGTAACAACTTCCTAAGGGGAATCACAACAGGAACTAAGGTAACATCTTCCTAATGGGAATCTGCAAAACAATAAAATGCAAAAACTGTTGTACCTCAAAAACCACAGAAATATAACTGCAACTCAAAAAAGAAGTAAAATCCAATTGGCTGACCTGCCACCCATCCCACATGACCACACCCCTCTGACCTCTGCATTGGTACAGAGATTGAAGCATTGTATGGACAGGAACACACCTGCAGTCCTGCAATGCAACTACAAGCATGGAATAGATACTTCCAATTATTTGTGAGCTAAATGATCAGTCACTTTCCTATGAGTTCAATTCTGAAACCTGCCGACTTGGTCTATGCAGGAGTCAGAGACCTCATTTGTTCTCATTACAAAGTACAGCACTTAATCTCACTGTTGGATCAGTAAGAAGGGACTTGTTTTGGCACTATTTATGGCACAGGAAATATGATACAAGCAGGAGGCTAACGTTCTGTATAGTCAACCATTCCTATACAGCAACATTTTACATAGGCACAATTATTAAGGTTTGGAGGTAATCGGCATGATGAAAACTGTATTATATGTTATGGCAAATTTCTAATATATTTTTCATCCATGGAAGATTGCGGTCAGCTTATTATTATTATTATGAAGCACCAGTTCTTCTCTGAAATATCATATATATCAGGTAGTGCTAGGATGTGTGATTTGGTGACCTGGTGCAAGCAGCTTTAAGCCATAACGTCTTGCAATTTACAGGCTGGATGTTCTCCAATGGAATTGCAGTATAGTTACGGCATGTTGTATGTATGCTTTTTAAGCAGTATAATTTATAGCCTGTCTCTGCTGTTCCTTGAAATCCAATGGAAGTACTGGAGTTATCAGCATCATTCTGTCCGATTCCCAAAATCTTCATTCCATTCACCGCTGTAACTGGCAGGAAACTGCCCCAATCCTTCATCTGTAAAACACAACCATTAGGGCATCTTAATGAAATAAAACCCTATAACCAAAAGACACAGATGAACAATAATGCATCTACATTTGACATTTTGAGTTTTGCTTCTACCTGAACTAGCGCCTAAAGGAGATCAAAGGAGAAATTAAACTGATGAGGGAAACAATTGCATCTATCCTCCTTCTCCTAAAAATGACTTTTTTTTAGATATCCCACAGTTTTATTTTATATTTAAATCTACTTTTTACGTTTTCATTGTTGTACTGTCTATGCTCAACGTCACATTCATTGAAGTATGCTAGAGCTCAAACCTATGAATTATTGACCCTTTTTTATCTCTTTCCTGCTCTCAGAAGGCATTTACAGACAGGAAAGTATTTTGTGGCTGTAGTTACTTATCAGTGAGGGTGATGCTATAGTCTGACCCAGTCAGACTATAGCATCACCCTGGAAAGGATCAGGGCGGTATCATGATATCATCAGCCATTTGTAGTGGCGATATACCAGATTTACAACCATATTTTATTTACTTATTTCTAAACTTGGTTACTCATTGTTTTATTTCCTTCAGGTATTTTCTGCTTCACAGTAGACTAGCTAATATGTGCCCAATTGGCATGAGCAAGGTCAGGATGTCGATTATAAAGTTAAAGAGAAATCGAGAGCCCAATATGGTGTAGTATGTCAAAATTGATTGGATAAATGAAACAGTGAGATGGTAATACTCACAAACACGGGTTACCACCTAGGTAACCACTCATTAGGCAGGTGAGGAGATTAGACCTGTCCTCACTCAGGATTAAGAAGTCGCTCTCTGTAGATAGGAAGAAAGGGGGTAGATCACCCCTCCACCTGGGGTGGACTCAAATATATTGGTAGGTGAACAGAGGCGCCAGAAGGATAAAAGTACATAAAATTTTTTAAAAATTGCTGAGAGGAAGTGGTGGACTCGCCTCCGTTAAAGCAGACACCAAGGACTGTAAATATATAGATATACACATTTATTGAAAATACCCCAAAGATGCAACGCGTTTCGTGGGCACAGCCCACTTCTTCAGGCAATAAGCAGGGGATAAACAACAGCAATTCAGTTATAGCAAGCAGAGCACCTCTATGAACACGCGAAACGCGTTGCATCTTTGGGGTATTTTCAATAAATGTGTATATCTATATATTTACAGTCCTTGGTGTCTGCTTTAACGGAGGTGAGTCCACCACTTCCTCCCAGCAATTTTTAAAAAATGTTATGTACTTTTATCCTTCTGGCGCCTCTGTTCACCTACCAATAGGATGTAGATTATGTGGCATGTGTAGCAATCCGGGCGTAACTACAGGGGAACAGCCCCTGCGACCGCAGGGAGGCCCCGAGCTGTAAGTGGGCCCCAACTACTGCTTCACTTCCTCTAAGAAAGGTGCCCATCCTTCAGATCAGGTGTTGTTGTGGTTACGCTTGTTATGGGTGTGGAGATTATGATGTCCACACGGCCCTTGCAGAATGGGCCCCCAGGCTGTGAGGGTCAGCAGGGATAGGCAAAGAAAGGGGTCTGAACATTGGGGGCCACCATCAAAGTTCTGCTGGAGGGCACCATGATTTGTACTTACGCCCCTGGCGGCAAGACTAAAAACAGGCACACAATCGGCAATGGAGGGGAGTGTAGGGGGAAGCACACTGTGGCTATGTAAAGGAGGGGGTATAGGTAGGCACAAGGCACTGAACACTAGATATGAAAATGCTAAAGGCTGGTGTTTGAATCAAAAACCGGTTTGTAGTTTTTGTGGTCTTCTACACTTAAAGGAATGGCGATAAATCACCACAAAGACAGGCATCTGCTTATTTGGCAGGCAATCAGTCAATAGCATAAGGCTTCTGATCAGAACTTTACAGTAGTTACTTGGCAATCAAAATAGTGATTGCCATCATATCAAATCACCATGCGCTTTATAAATAGCGTAATGAATTGGCAGTTTTTCCTGTTACACTTCTGATAACCAGCCCACCCCATTATGATCCTATAACTGCCAATTCTTCATAAATATGCCCTAATAGCACGGTTTTCCCTTCTGTAATGAGTGGTGTCTAGAACTGGCTTTAACTTGATAATTGAAGTTTTTAACATTGTTCTTTACCTCTGTAAATGCTCACTTGTACTCGGTCTCTTACCTTTCTGAGAGCTAGCAGGCGGATAGACTTCCTCCCAGGTATATTCAGCCAAGTTCACAGGCTGTGTCACCCACAGGTCTCTGAGGAGCTCATCAAGAGTCATGCGCATCTCAGGATCACGATGTAGAAGACCAGAAATGAGGTCCTGTAATTCTAAAAGTGAAATATAAAAACGTTAATTTGTTCTCGACAAATAATTATCTTAATTTCCACCTGTGTAAAACATGGACCATTATGGAGTAGTTTAGTATTAATACAGACAAACAAAAATGACAGCGCTCACAGGCTGCAACTGGCTTATAAACCATCAAGGGGCGTGTACCGACCCCCAGGGGCTAAATACATGCCTTGAATCCAAATCAGATGCAAAATTATGCAAATTAAGTGCAAATTTATGTGCTAGTCCCTAATCTAAAATTTGAATGCAGATTGGATGCAGGCTACCACAAGTATACTTAGAACATGTTCTAAGTATACTTGTGGTAGCCTGCATCCAATCTGCATTCAAATTTTAGATTAGGGACTAGCACAAAAATTTGCACTTAATTTGCATAATTTTGCATCTGATTTGGATTCAAGGCATGTATTTAGCCCCTGGGGGTCGGTACACGCCCCTTGATGGTTTATAAGCCAGTTGCAGCCTGTGAGCGCTGTCATTTTTGTTTGTCTGTCTTGAAGAGATGTGTATACCATTGTATGATAAGCCGCACCAGGTAAGTTATGCTTTTAATGTTAGGTTAGTGGTTAGGTCTTCCCCGAGGGGGCACGTCAACGCCGAGGGGAAGTCTAGTAGGAAATGATTTGCATTGATGATTTGCACATTATTTGCTGAAGCGAATGCCCTCCATTGCTGTACCTGCTTGAATGCATGTTGTGTAATATGGTCCATTGGAGCTCTGCACTTCTCTGCAGCTAAATCAATTCAGGTGCAGCCTTCTGTATTTGGAAGCGCTGCCTACACCTTCTTCTCTAGTTTAGTATTAATGTCTATTTAACTGTTGCCTTATCATTTGTGTATAAGTGACTGTAAGACAAAGAGAAGTAACCTACTAATTTATGTTGGATGCTATGCTAGCAGTACATTTACTGTATATAATGATCAAGAACAGCTCTGATAAACTCTTTAAGAAATATATTATTGATGTGGCTCACTTTAACCATCCTCATGCAGCACAGTGGCAACAGCAAGTGAATGAATATGACAAATAATGATCCATCATAGTTAATGTCCTGCTAACTTTGGGAAAATAAAAAATCTGGGCAGAATGGTTAAAATTACATAGTACAACACATATTGATATAAGATCAGGTATGCTTCAAACCCAAATTTAGTTGTTATTGAAGCAACATGATGAGATAAACATAGGTACACATATAGTACTAGTCCTACTTCTACTAAGAAAATGTCTGAAGCCTCCTTTCTGTTTTCCGGTACAGCAAGTGTTAACTAGTTAGATACCATACATAGACACCTGTAGGTAGAGTTATTTTAGAGTTTAATGAATCTTCTGTTTATCAGACTGTTTTACAGGGGTCTCAAACTCGCGGCCCACGGGCCATTTGCGGCCCTCGATACAATATTTTGTGGCCCTCACCGGCAAAAGCTTCCTTATAGTTCGCTTTAGTGTTCCCAAGTAATCCGCCGCATCCCCGCCGCTAAACGAGGGCTGCAGAACCCCCAAATCGCCCGGGGGGCAATCCGCCGGCATTTCCTGGAAGGGGCAGAGCTTTCAGCTTCAGCTCTGCTCCTCCTGACGTCAATCGCCGCACGGATCGCCGCCTCTCCCCGCCCCTCTCTGTGAAGGAAGAGTGAGAGGGGCGGGCAGAGGCGGCGATGCGCCGCGATTGTGAAATTCCTTATGCGGCCCAGCCTCATCCTGACTTTGCCTCCTGCGGCCCCCAGGTAAATTGAGTTTGAGACCCCTGCATTAGAATGATTGAAATGGCCTATTAGAGAATGATCATCCAGAGTAGAAGCTTCACAAAAGGTGGACTCAGAATACTAAATCACCACTTTAGTTTGAAATCTAAAACAGTGCGAGCAATCATGCAAGTAAACAATATATACTAAATGTTTTAAACAGATCAAGGTGAGCGTTTCGTAAACAAAAAATTATCATGGTTGCAATACAAAAAGTCTGATAAAAATGTGAATAGACAACCCCCCCCCCCAAATAATGTAACAAAAATATAAGTTTGTGCAGTCCTTGTGGCAAAAAGCAAAAAAAAAAAACAACAACCCCCCCCCCCCCCCTCCCCAAGAAACTGAAACACATATTCCCATATGGTTCGCAGACCTGGAAATACTCGGCATACTGAGTGCGACAAATTGAAGATATAACAATATAAACTCACCTTGGGATACAGCAAAGGGCGGGTTCAGCTCTGCTTCCAGGATCTCCTCCACTTCACAGAAAGGATTCTCTCCAAAGATGAGAGTGTAAAGAGTCACTCCAAGAGACCACATTTCCAGCTCTGGACCCGGGTACCTAAAATGACATCAGGAAATGAGGTGCCATTCTGATAGGAGCAAGGGAGTGGGACAGGAGCGATTTGGGATGGTTGGCCTGACTTGAGCAATGCAGCAATTGCGGATCGGTCAATACAAAAGAGATTTCTGTCGAAATCTATACAGACTTCATGTTTCCACAGTTATGAACATATTGAGGAAATGGAAGAAGACCACAGGCTCAGTTCAAGTTAAGGCTTGAAGTGGCAGACCAAGAAAAATCTCAGCTAGACAGAAGCTATGAATGGTGAGAACAGTCAGAGTCAACCCACAGACCAGCACCAAAGACCTACATCATCTCGCTGCAGATGCAGTCACTGTGCATCGTTCAATCATTCGGCGCACTTTACACAAGGAGATGCTCTATATGAGAGTGATGCAGAGGAAGTCTTTTCTCCACCCATAGCACAAACAGAGCCACTTGAGGTATGCTATAGCACATTTGGACAAGCCAGCTTCATTTTGGAATAAGGTGCTGTGGACTGGTGAAACTAAAATTGAGTTATTTGGGCATAACAAGGGGCGTTATGCATGGAGGAAAAACAACACAGCATTCCAAGAAAAACACATGCTACCTACAGTAAAATATGGTGGTGGTTCCATCATGCTGTGTGGCTGTGTGGCCAGTGCAGGGACTGGGAATATTGTCAAAGTTGAGGGGCGCATTGATTCCACTCAGTATCAGCAGATTCGGGAGACCAATGTCCAGGAATCAGTGACAAAGCTGAAGCTGCACCGGGGCTGGATCATTCAACAAGACAACGTCCCTAAACACTGCTGAAATTCCACTAAGGTATTCATGCAGAGGAACAAGTTCAACGTTCTGGAATGGTCATCTCATTCCCCAGACCTGAATATAATTGAAAATCTGTGGTGTGAGTTAAAGAGAGATGTCCATCCTCAGAAGCCATCAAACCTGAATGAACTAGAGATGTTTTGTAAAGAGGAATGGTCCAAAATACCTTTAAACAAGATCCAGACTCTCATTGGAAACTACAGAAAGCGTTTAGAAGCTGTAATTTCTGCAAAAGGAGGATCTACTAAATATTGATTTCATTTCTTTTTTGTGGTGCCCAAATTTATGCACCTGCCTAATTTTATTTAAACAATTATTGCACGCTTTCTGTAAATCCAATAAACATTTCACTTCTCAAATATCACTGTGTGCGTCTCCTATATGATATATTTAACTGGCATTTTTTAATCATAACAACCGATGATTTATACAGCAAAATCATGACAATTAACAAGGTTGCCCAAACTTTTGCATCCATGAAAGCAGGAAGCCAATACACTGCAGATTTGTTGCAGGATTTGTATTAGGTGAAACAAAGAAGTGTTACTCTTTAAAGGTTATTATGCTGTGGCTTGTCTGAGCAGAGAGGAAGCTCTAAGTTCAGGTCTGCGTTAAGAGATGCGTTTAAAAAATAATGTTGGTAACTCTGTAGAGATGGCTACGCAAAGCATGTGCTACTGTCTCTGTTTTTGTAAATACTTTAAGAATAACTGGAAAGATATATAAATCATGCACCACTCAGTTGGCTTCTGACAGCACATAATAAAAATTAGCAATTAGCAAAAACAATGCCTTGCTGTAAGAAGCCTCTGTTCCACAAAATACTTTCACAGAATTATACTGTGTTCAGTTGGACTGACCTCAGAGAAAGCAAAGTGAATTCTTTGTACACCAGACATTCTTTTCATCCTGTACCCTCTCTTCATGATGCCTATTATATGCTCTCTTATGAAGTGGCCTGGCTGACATTTAGTGCTTTCAAATTATACTGCTCTTACTTAATTCAGAAACAATTATAAATAGGCAGGTCAATACTGGCATGCTTTGTCTCAATGTTCTGAGAATAAAGCAGCCTTTGGGAAATGAACCTTGGAACACAACTTGAAATGTCTGCTATATTTAAAGAGTGGATCTCCAAGAATTTTAAACAAGGGTCCAACTCAGTGCACATCTGACAGTAATAAGTTACCGGTAGTTACAAAATATTAAAGGTCAACTGAAGTGAGAGGGATACGGAGGCTGCCATATTTTTTTCCTTTCAAACAATGCAAATTGCCTGGCTGACCTGCTGATCCTCTGCCTGTGAGAGTGTCCAAACATCACTTGATTTAGCAGGCCGATCAACCTTTTGATCCATTAATGCCACTAGCTCGGAGGAGAATCAATACCACAACATAGCCAATTAAATCGGTCGAAAGGATAGATCGGGAATGCTGGAAAATCTCAGTCACAAAGACTCAATAGGGTGTGCGACGGTAATGGCATTCGATATCCTGACGAATACTGGATCCCTGGACTGTGTCGCCCCAAGTGTGTGTGTGTCCCTCCCATGCCCATGTGCAGTGCTGTCACAACAGAGTGAATCCTGGCCTAGGCCGTGGTACAGGCACTCGCGGTGAGGCCATGACTCCCACTGGTCTGACAGGTGAGCCTTCAACACTGCATAGGACTGCGGAGCGTGGGACACAACACATATACACCTGGAGGGTGGCAGCAGAAAGAGTCCCACTGGAGTTCATGCTGAAATCTATTGAAAATCGGTATACAGTGTAAGGGCAAGCAATAGATCAGATTCAATCAGAGAGGGATCTATCTAACAGTCGATTTGGAGGCACATTGTGTGATGTATGGCCACCTTAATACGTTTAGTCATAGACCTTGAACAAGCAGGCAAATCAGATGTTTGACTGAAGTCCAACATTACTGATGCATGAAAGAAAAAAAAATATGGCAGCCTCCATATCCTTCTCCCTTCAGTTGTCCTTTAAGGGGAAGAAAAACCACCTTTGTTTCATTGAGCCCAGTCGCATGACCATGAGCTCTTCCTGGTGTCTGTGCAGCGTTCCTCCGCCTTCAACGGCTCTCTTTGGGATTGTACATGGCCTAGGCTGCCACTCACTATGACACTGGCAGTTCCCAGGGAAAGGATGAGGGGCAGGATAGGCGTGAGGAACAGTGGCATGTCCCAGACAGCACAATGTGAAACTGTTTTTTATATGCAGTTTGTGTTGACAATGGATTGAAGAACCCTAGTTTGTAAGTTTGACTGAAATGGGCAGTGCAGGAGTCAATGTCCTGAAAATGTAGTAATCCATAGCAGTATAATTAGAAACTTATGAAACATTTAGAACCATGAGCCTGACCTACAAACACTTTTTATTTTTAGTCTTACAACTTTGTGTTTGTTATACTTTAAAGTGTGAACCATGAATTCTGATTGGTTGCTACTGCATGTATCACACTTCTCTTTGCTCTAATGAATAAACCAAGTCAGGACAAAGAAACCACAATGATAAGCTGTGTGGTCATTTTGCAGGATTCAATGTTCTCATTACTTCTTAAGCTCATGAACTAGGTATACAAGACACATGAACTAGGTACTTTATAACCGGCTACATACTACAAGTTGCCGCTGGTGTGACACTATCAGCAGCTACACTGAATAATGTTGACAGTGACCCTAGCAGGAGATTCTCAGCTATTACAAGTCTCTGCTACAGGTTGCCCATGTGTCGCTGTGCCATATTATTTATATACTTACGGATTGCCGAGCAGCACCTCCGGTGCACAGTATTCAGTGGTGCCGCAAAATGTAGAGAACAATTTCCCTGGCTGCAAACGGGCTGCGGAGCCAAAATCAACCAGCTTTATAGTGAAGTCCGGAGCAATGATAATGTTTTCATCCTTGATGTCACGATGCAAAATGTAGTGACTGTGAAGATATCCCACAGCCGACACCAGCTGCAGTAACAAAAATGAATATTAACTGATCAAAATCGCTTCTTCCTCAACTTATCCCAGGAACCCCTTTCTACATTATTGTTCAGCACAGTTTAAACCCTGCATACCTGAAGTCTTTGTTGCAACTGCATCACACCTCTCACAACCTCAGATTAACAGTATCTAATAACTTGGTCAACCAGAGTCCACCTCAAAACACCTGGAGCCAGAGCCTTAGGTCATGCTGTCCCTACTATTTGGAACGGTTTGCCATACCCAATCAAAGCAGCTCCATCCCTGGAGGTGTGTAAATGCAAACTGAAAGGCTAACTGTTTTAGTCTGCATTTATGAACACAACTTTTCTTCTGTGACACATTCCACCCCACAACTATGTATATTGACCTAAGACATATCTATGAGTCCTAAGGGAAAAAAGCATTTCACAAATGTCGTTACTATGTAATGCCCAGCCTCTAAAACAAGTCCAGCTATTAGATGGCATGTTCAAAATTGATTGTAAGTTTATCGACTGGAAATATGGCACTGAGTAATATATTCCTGTATTTATACTTTTAGTTCTTATGCATATGGATTCTTACAGGAAAACTATTCCTGGCAAAATGCCTTTTTTTTTCATCATAAAGATTTTTATTGATAAACAGCATGACACATATCACACACAGAGAAGGTTTTATCAAATACAAAGCAAGTGTTATATACATCATCTATAATGATAATAATACCAGGGGTAATCTCCTTGTTACCCAATTTACCTCTTGACTGCCATTTACTAAACCCAATGGGTAAGCAGCAAGGTGTATAGCCTTAGAAATCAACTGCCGGAACCAGATGGACCCGTAGGACCTCCGTCAGTTTATTGCCTATGTTATAATGATGTATCACGAATTGTTTAGGATTGGCAATATCAATAAAAAAAGTATAGAACATGAAAAGAAGAGTAACAAAAAGGAAAAACAACAAAAACAAAAAAAAACTATAAACCGTTGTACAGCTTAATGCCGTGTGTTTTTTCCACCATGCAGTATTAGTTTAGTTACCTATAGTTATAATGAGACAATTTAAAAGTAGTTCTAACTCGTGGCAATACTTATTAGTTATTTTATGTTTATAAGAAAATCTTGTATCTCTAAAAGGAATTAAGTTAGTGAGCCTATGAGGCAAGCCAGAGATGTGGGAAATTAAAATTGTCATTTGGTAGGGAGAGTCTAGCTCTAATCTTGTACTCCAGGAGTAGATTTGATCGAGTATTGGCTAGGAGCTGTGTTTCAAATTCTTTTTGTGATTTCCAGTTAGCCGTAATTAAATGTAGGGCACTTAGTATAATGTGACAGATAGGGGGCTGTAAGGATTTAGGAATTTTGTCGCAATACACTAACAATAGAGCTAATTGAGGGGTGAGACAGAAGTCTGGGAGCACATATTGACGGATTAGGTGCTCCACCTTTTTCCATAGCTCAGATACTAATGGACAGCTCCAAAGCATATGTATATACATTCCTATGTGTTTATTACATTTCCAACACTCCTGTGACATTCCCTGGGAGAAGGAGGCAATTCTTCTTGGGGTCATATACCACCTATATAAGATTTTCCGTATCATCTCCCAATGGGTGTTACATTTTGATATGGAAGATACTACTCTGTTAGCTACAACTCCTGGATGCTCCGTGCTGCTGCCACAATGCTGCGCAGAGCTGAAAGCTGGTAACCACAGCAACGGACAGCAATAGGTGTCCGTGTCCTTGCCAGCAGCGGTGAAGGGGCCTCGGCAGGCAGCATTAGGAGCTGTGAAGTGCGGTGACGTCACGCGGCTCACATGAGCTGAAGAACTGCACGAGAGTGCAGTTACAAGGTGGGGGATCCTATTTCTAACGTCTCAAGGGGGAAATATAATGCCACCCCAAACGGCTGATTTAGCTGCCTCCTACAGCATAATGGTATTGTCTAAATCGGCGTCAGTAAATGTTTCTTCTGACGTGGCTCCCTTGCTTCAAATAGGTAATCCCAGTGTATTAATTACATTTGTTCAGCCACTAAACGTGTTTAAAGTATTACTCCACTTGTACATAACTTATATGTAATGAAGTAAAAAGGACTATTTTCGCAATACTGCCCCTTTAAATAGTTACCTTGCCATCAGTTCCTCTCAGAAGCTCACCATTTTCTTCTGACAATGATCCCTTCCAGTTCTGACAACATTTTGTCAGAACTGAAATATATCAGTTGATGTCAGTTATAGCTGAGTGGACAACTGATGTGTCTGGTAATGTCTATGTTTCCCTATGGCTCGAGTGGGCGATGTTACAGTTTAACAGTGTGCTGACCAGAAAGCTGTTACAGGGTAATGGCCATTTTCAAAATGGAGGACGGAGAATTCCATTGATCACAGTGGACAAACAGGACGCGGGAGAGGAGAAAGAGATTGAGGAGTAGACTACATGGGAGGTAAGTATGACTTGTGTATGCTTATTTTGACTTTTTATTTTCAGTTCAGGTTTTCTTTAAGAAATGTCCTCAAGGTTTGACTCTGATTATGCTGACAAACTCCATTTTTAATAAGAATAAGTGGATAAGCTGGTACAAAGATTTAGGAAATAATTCATGCAACTTAAATGGATCTCACCTGTCGGAAAATGTAGCTGGCCAGTGGTTCATCCAAATTTGGCTGATTGTCAATAAAATCAAAGAGGTCCAGTGCATCTCCATGTAATTCCATCACTAGCTGGAAAAATGTATCATTCTCAAACACCCCCAGGACCTGGCAAACAAGGTACAAGCATAAGATACCTGTATGTACAGCCTATAATGAATACTGGATGCTGAATTAGTCAAACTCTTGGCAAAGTATCATTTTACCTTACAAATGTGGATATTACATGCATTACAGAAACATCCTCCCTCTCCCCATGACTGCAAACATCTTATGTGCCTGGTGCCTTTGGTTATCTGTAAAGCTTTAATAGGGCTTTAATGTGGCTCAAGTCAAGCCTCAGAGGGCTTGATTCACAAAGCCGTGCAAACTATTTAGCACGGGTGTGCTAAACAGTTAGCACGTGAAGTGCCGTTCGCGGACTTTTGCGCGCACAATTTGCTGCGATTCGTAAAGATCTGTAAATATGCCACAGACTGAGGAGCAAAAATGAACTGCAAATCTAAAAAAAAAAAAAATGTCCACAAACTGCTTCTCTACTGTACCTCTATCCCAACCCCAGGACTCACCTGCTTTCATGTCCCCCATGTCCCCTTGCTTCGGCAATGCCTGTATGTATCTTGGTCATGCCAGTAAAGCGATTTTTAATTTGATTTGACCAGTATTTGTTTATATTTAGTGTCACTGCTTCCTCTGTCCATAAGGTGGCACTGATGAGAAGACAAAACAGGTCATTTGGGCGCCCGCTCACTGCAGCCCTGTGCCTGACCTGGGACCTGCTATAGATGTAGTGCTATTTTGTCTATAGCAGCGCAGAGGGATTTATAGTGTAATAGCCGCCCAGAATTTCAGCGGCATCAGGGTGAGCCATCATTCGGTTCACCCTGCACCTAACTGACTGGATGGCAAGTACATACGTACTGAATAGTAGCCTCTTCTCTGTCCCTTTTAAGCTCTATCCCAATAGCCTAGAAAAACAGCAGTGCATAATGGACATCTCAGCTCTTTAGGTCACATCCTCCAGTGCCATAGGGGGAGAAAAGGGGTAAAAGGGCTGGTTGAGAGATGACCTTTGCAGGGCAGTTATCCTTTAAAGAGAACCCTAGGTAGGTTTAAAGAATGTTATCTGCATACAGAGGCTGGATCTTCCTATACAGCCCAGCCTCTGTCGCTATCCCAAACCCCCCTAAGGTCCCCCTGCACTCTGCAATCCCTCATAAACAGGGCCGGATTTGTACTCTTTACCGCCCTAGGCCACTGTCACCAGCCGCTCCCCTTCAGTATAGGTAGCAAGATGACCCTTTATCTCTAGTATATGTAACCTGATGACCCACCCAGTATAGGTAGCCAGATGACTCTTCCCCCTTTCCCTCCAGTATAGGTAGCCAGATGATCCCTCCCCTTCCCTCTAGTATAATTACCCAGATGACTCCTCCCACTTGCCCTCCAGTATAGGTACCCAGATGCCTTCCATAATCTGTCCTTTTCCTACCCCCCAACTTTCAGTATAGGTTGCCAGCTCACCTTCACAGTACAGCAGCCATTAGTGTCACTCATTTCTCCGCTCGTCTCCAGTGCAGAAGCTTCCTCTTCCTTTCTGTCTCCAATGCTGCCCAAGTTTTTAGCCACTGGGCACAATGCAAAGGTGCACAGAGAGCAAGGTGGCTGCTGCACAGGCAGCTAGCAGCAGAGTACCACGGTCAGGCACTCGCCTGATCTCCCTACATTACAGCATTTGCAAGCTTACAAATGCTGCACCAGTTTAGCCTGCTGCTTTGGTGCCCTTTCTCCTGTGGTGCCCTAGGCCAGGGCCTAGGTGCCCTAGGCCAGGGCCTAGGTGGCCTTGGCCTAAATCCGGCCCTGCTCATAAATCACAGCCTCGATGTCGACACACAGTGTGTCGCAGCGGGCTGTCTTTTTCTCTATAGTGTCAGTCTGCTGCTCTCCCCGCCTCCTGCAGAACTCCGATCCCCGCCTGCATCCCTTCCCTCCCCGCTGATTGGAGGGAAGGGATGGGGGCAGGGACCGGAGCTATGCAGGAGGCGGGGGAGCAGCCGAGACTGACACTACAGATGTAAACACAGCACGCACAGCGCGGCTGTGATCTATGTCTGACTGCAGAGTGCAGGAGGACATTAGGAGGGTTTGGAATAGCAACAGAGGCTGGGCTGTATAGGCAGATCCAGCCTCTGTATGCAGATAACATTCTTAAAACACACCTCGGGTTCTCTTTAAGCTCAACACACACCATACAATCTTGGTTGTACAGATTTACCAAATCTATGTAGTATAAGGGCCAACAGATTGAAAATACCTTGAATGATTGATTGGATAAGCTCTTAAACTACATGAAAGTGGTAAGATTGAACAACCAAGATTGTACGGTGTGTGTTGAGCCTTAGGGTAGCAGCAATCCAGTAAATAAGCACGTTTTTCCAAAGAAATCACTCTCTTTATTGAGCCATTATATTCACAAAAGTAGCAGACAATTGTTTCAGGGGCCACGTAGGGTCCCCCTTTATCAAGGCTTGATAAAGGGGGACCCTGCACGGCCCCCAAAACATTTGTCAGCTACTTATGTGGATATAATGGCTCAATAAAAAGCGTGATTTTTGGAAAAACAGTGTGCTGATATACTGGATTGCTGACTTTGATTGGGGCATAGCCTATACCACAATATCAAGCACCCGACTCTCGGTGACTGGTGTGCCCACTCACAATCTTCTAAAACTGCATCCTTTAGGGTAGAGTGACAGTTGCAGCAGTTTCCT